>NC_056729.1:378803634-378848634 GCF_019279795.1 Protopterus annectens | reverse complement strand
TCCATTGTTATGTTCTGTCTTAGTACACACTATCTTCTCCTTTATTTTTCCTTCTTTATGTTGCTTATCATTTGCTTCATATGAGTGGGTACCACCACTCTCCAACTTTCATCTCTTTTTCAAGGTTGCTCTTCCTCTGCAAATAATACCTCAACAAAGTTTGTATTTTGCTTTACTTCCTTCCCTACTTACAGATCTCAGTTGTCCAGAGTCTTTCTTTGCTTAAGTTTTCTTGATGAATAGGTTTAGAAGTCTGACCAGGTCCTGTTTTACTATATTAGTGAAGTCTTTCTTATTCTTAAGTTTGTCCATCTCAACATTCACCTAACATTTGGAATTTTCCATTTTAAGTTTTTCTGTTTTAGCTTGGCAGAAAATTCAAAATTCTGTTCCTTCCCCATAGAACACAAGTGGTTCTCTCTCCCACAGAAGACATGTCTACCAACCCCCACCCCCTCCCCCCCAGTACTTAGTGGCTTCCTGAGAAGCTACACCTAAGGGACTGACAGACACTGATAAGTAACTAGAAACACCAACAAGGAATGTAGGCACTGTAAAACTTGGTTTCTGAAGAAGTTTGCTTATTCCAGCAAACAAAAAGCGCTTCAAAAACAAAGTTTTTTTTTAGCCTGGGTTATCTTCGTGCTTTACATTTGCTACAGTGCCTACATTCCTTGTTGGAGACACTAATAAGTAGCCAGTGGAATAAAGTCTGGTCACAGTAGAGTCACTCACTTGTAAATGGGGCAAAGAAGGAGCTGGCCAGACACCCAAAGACTCTTCTTTTTGCAAATGAGCGAAGTAAAACCTGTGTTAACTGCTTTATGGTCCAGCTGAAAAGGAAACCCGAAAGATAGCAAGAGGAGCCTGTGAGAGTCTATAAACTTCCTGACAGAAAAATAATGGCTTTAAGGTAAAACATTAAATGATAATTCCCAAAAGCACACTATCATTCCCCTAACACACTAAATTTACATGAATATGAAGAAAATAGTAGGAAAAATAGATTTTACACAGTTTTCTCAACCAACCATATACTAAGCAAAACTCCCCTACAGGTCATAATAGTCCATATAAAATAATTTTCTTATTAGCTTAAATTAATTAATTTCACAATAAAAACACAAGATTTCCTCAGAAAAAAAATACTTGAAGGGTACTCTGTCCAGCTTTGAATGATTGCTAGTCAACTATCAGTTCCCTGAAGCCTGCAGAGAGAGCACACTTCAGTGTCACGAAAGTTCTGAAGCTTTTGGCACTCAGACTGCCTCTTTATATGGATCTTCTCAATCCCCTGGCGATTAGTGCAAATGGAAGCTGCCCTGAAGCTTTCAAAGCTGGTGGTGGTCATATTCGGTGTAGGATATAATCTAAATAGCTTTGTCTACTGCAGCACTGATCTAATGGTGAACATCTACCTTTTCTGCAGATAATTCTGCTTCACAACCACTCTCTGTTACTACGTTCACTAATTCTCTGGTACGGCTCAACACTCACAGCAGAAGACACCTTAGTTTCTTATCTGACATGTTGTGCAGTGTAATAGGTTTGTAATGATAAATCTTTTTAAATTAATTTTGAAAAGAGCATGTTCTTTCTCTCTCTCTCTCTAACTTCAATCCTAGGCAGATTTGGTACATTTGGGACTTTGTAACACTTATGAGTGAATCTGAAGGTTGCTCTCTCTTTTTTTCCTGGTTAGATAGTGATGCATCTGTGTGCTTATTCATTTGCTTTTTCGCTTCCCATACTGAGAAGGTGTTAGGTCTAAAGGAGTACCTTCTTTGATTGCTTCCATAAATCCTTAAGGTGGGGAAATATTTGCCTATTATCATAACATGTTAAAATTAAAATTTTACAGCAAGAGGTTGAATTCTCTTTCAAAGTGCATAGTTTTCACATAAGTAATGGGATACTGTTTTGTATCACTGTGCATACAGACTATCACTGCCACTATCTCAGTGATTATTTTCTTTTTACTTAGACACTATGACTTCACAAATGTGATAGTATAGTAGTGCCTGCAGTTCTCTACCATCATTTAAGACATTGCATTTAATTAACTTGGCTGTTGCACAATAGTAAAATGCTGATTCTTCTACCCTTGCAGAGAATTCATCCCATTGCACTTTAGTAGTAGACTTTTCACTGGCTGCAGTTTTCATAACAGTATTGCTATTACCATAGCAAACTCTAGCTATGTGGCCCCTTTTCTCCACATTAAAAAGAGTATGCCTGCAGTTGATACATCTTCATTGATACCAGAATTTGATGCATGCCTTACAACTGGTCTAGGTTGTTCAACTTTAAACATTATTTCTTTATTTATTAATCTTTCTCCTAGTACAACAACATTTTCTGCATCCATAGGATCCCTTTGAAACAACCACTTTCGTAAAGTAGTATACAAAGCTCTTTTAAATGTATCAACAGCCAGTATTTCTGTCATTTGACTTACAGAATGTTGGTCCTTAGGCTCTCATCAGAACTTAATTATACATTTCAACTTACCTTACTGAGAATATACAAATTTAATTTTATTAGGAGAAAATATTCATCTATGGTACATCACAGCTTGTGTTTCAGGCAACAGCTCAGGCTAAGAATATTTTTTTCATTAAACATCACAGCTTGTACTTTAGGTACCAGCTTAGGCTAAGAACTTTTTCATTCTGTTAGTCCTTATTGTCAGCTTCTTCCATGTCCATGAAAACTTCCTTTGGTTCTCCAGTAAGCTGTAAAGAATGAATCTTTATAGTCACTTATTCCCCATTCCTCTTGGAGGGCATATTGCTCAAATGAAATGAGGTATGACTCGTGGTCATCCTCCCCAATCACATTCATCAGTGAGGGAACCATTTTGGCATTCTCAGTTCTGATGCTAATAGTAATGGTAGAAATACTTTCATCTTAGTAACTATGGTTTGTAAAAAACTGTTCCAATGTCATTTTTGCTCAGTCCTCTCCACTCAGGTAACAAGATGCAGGTGCATTAACAAAGTTTACAACACAGGATCATCCAATTAACATTGTTAGTCACTACAAGAATGTTTTTTTTTTTCTCTAGATGGAATAAATTGTCTGAAACAGTATAGGTTACATAGACGGGAAAAGGACATGGAAACCAAGACGTTTGGCATAAGATGATTCAAAAGCACCTACTCCACCCACCAGCGTAGCCTATTAAATGTGCTGAAGAACAAAATTCAATAAAAATATCTACAGTTTTATTACTGAACTAAAACAGAAAGTTAATAGTGCAATTTTTTTCCAGCACAGGTAACTGAAGTATTGACAACAACTTTTGAACCAAATTAAACCAAATGTCTGAAATGAAACTGTACCACAATTTTTTTATTTATTTTATTTTACCTAAGGTTGAAACTGTAAAAATACATGCAGACTATTTTTTTGTTTTACAGTACCTTTTTGTATTAATGTCCAAAGGTCCAAAAAAGTAAGGAATAACAGTCACTTTCAGGTAAAAGTCCAGTAATTCTTTCTGCGTCACCAAGAACTGACTAAGGTGTTTGATGCAATACCCAAGTCGGGAATAGTTAATAGACTCACCATAGTGGGCATAATTCCCTACATAACTCACTGGATTGCCAGCTGGCTCACATATAGTATCCACAAAGTAAGGATTGATGATATCACCTCCAGTAAGAGACCAGTCACCAGCGGGGTACCTCAGGGCTCCATGCTGGGACTGCTTCTACTTGACATCTACTTCTTGGAGGCAAAGGCTAATGTCAAGGGCCTTTGGCTGATCAGGTTCACAGATGACTGCAAATTGGGAGCTATCATAGACTCCCCCTATGACACAAATATCTTACAAGAGGGTCTAAAACAGACAAATGACTGGTGCCAAAGTCACGGAGTAAAACTCAATGCCAAGAAATGCATTATAGTGCATTTTGGGAAAACTGCCACCAAGGCTAATTACTCGCATGATAAGACACCGCTAAGAGTTGACCCAGTAGTCATGGATCTTGGAACATATGTAGACATTAACCTGGCCTTTGACTAACATACAGTCAATGAAATAATAAAATCATTCTGTGTTGTCCAACTTATAAGTAAGGGCAAGACATCCAGGTCCAAGGAAGTCATAAGTGCCACTTTATTCGGCCCTTATCAGACCCATCATTGAGTACAATGCCCCATTTGGCATGTACCCTACCAGATTTATGTAACAGTTGAAATGCTCACAAAGGTTACTTACTAGGAGAATCCATGGTATAAACACATTGTCCTATATGGATCACTTTAAAGCCCTCTCTTTATACTCTGTTTCCTACAGGCTACTGGGGGATGATCTGTACCTGGCATAGTAGGTATCCTCGGATCCAGCTCAAATGGACCTTTTGCATATCTGCAAAATGAACAGCATCAGAACTAGTAGAGCCAATGATTTAAATTTTGCTTGTGACATAAATAAGATGTGCCGGCAAGACAGACATGCATCTTGGAGGATCCTTATGTTCTAGAATAAGCTCCATATCCATGTGAATCAGAGGTCTATCCCTAACCCTATTTAAGTATAAGAAAGAGAGAGAGAGAGAGAGAGAGAGAGAGAGACTCAGACAAAGCCTGGAAAGGACAATACCAGTATCAATTATAAATAAGACTTCACACCCTGGCATAGATAACCCACCAGAAAACAAAGGAGGTAGAGGAAGGGAGTGGCTATGGGTATGTGTAGATGACCAGGTTGCTGCTTCTAGAATACGTTTAGAAGCCAACCCTTTCAAAAATGTAGCTAAGGCTCTAGTAGAGTGGGCTTTGACCCTGCCTGGAATAGTTTTGTTCTGGTGAGTATAACAAAAGGTAATAGCCTTAGACAACCATTTGGAAATAGTCTGTTTTAACAAAGGCTGTCCCTTCATCTTATATTCACAAGAAAGGAACAATTGATCTGAAGATCTGAAAGATTTAATTTTGTCAAAATAGTACCAGAGTTGTCTGTGGACATCCAGTGTATGAAGTATCCTTTCTACCTCGTTTTTAGGTTTGGGAAAGAAAATGGGGTGATGGATAGTTTGGTTTAAAATAAACTCTGGTACCAGTTTAGGCCTAAAAGAAGAATTAGTTCTTAAAGAATCCCTGACTTTGTGGAAAATCAGATAGGGCTGACTCACCATAAGAGCTTGCAACTCAGATACTCTTTTTGAAGAGGTCAGAATGATTATCAAGTAAAACAGTTTCCCATGTTAAGAACCTCAAGTCAACCAGATTAGCTGGTTCAAATCGAGCAAGTGTTAGCTTCTCTAACACAAAACTAAGATCCCAAGGAGGGGGAACAAGTTTCTTGGAGGTATCGTATGCAAAACCCGTTTCAAAAATATTTTGTCATGAAAATGCATTGAAAGAGGAAGATCCATGTGCAGACATGCTAAAATGGCCGATATATGAACCTTGATGGAGGAGTAATAAATGATATAGGATTGTAAAACCAGAAAAAGACTAGCCCTGAAGTGGGTGTTGGTTATGCTGAATATTCTCTTGGAATCCCAGCATCCTTTTTAATGACTTTCAGTTTCTAAACAGAAAGTTAGGACTTTCTCCTATTACCTCTTTGATCTCAGGAGTCTGTGTTAAAATGCACCAATTTTTCTTGATTACATTCGTTACTATATTTATGACACTGGTATAGTATGTGGAGTATCTAATGCTTGCTTTCTTAGGTTTCTGCTGTTTTATCCTTTCACCTCTCGAAGAAAAATAAGGTTTACCTATGTTGTCTCTCCAGGAGGTGGCTTTACTCAAAATGTCAGCTGTCATACTATCAGTGTATCCTCTCTTACTGAATCTAGATCCAATATCTGTCAGTTCTTCCTTAAATACTTCATCCTTGGCTGTTAACCTGGAGGTCCTAAGAGTTTGTCCCTTTACTATATTCTTAAATATATGTCCTGGATGCATGCTACTTCTATGAAGTAGGGTATCCCTGTGGCATGTCTTCCTAAACAATCTAGTTGTTATACCATCTACATCATCTATTAGAACAGTGACATCAAGAAAATCAATTTTCTCAGCAGAGTAACTCATTTCAAACTTCAAAAAATGAGTGCTATTTCCTATCTCATTGTGGAACTCTTCTAAGGTGTCAACAGTTCCATTCCATACCAAAAAAAGGTCATCTACAAACCTTTTATAGAATAAAATCTGCTGCCATTTATTTCCATGTAGCATAAATTTATTCTCCCATTCAGCCATAACGAGATTAGCATAGCTGTTGGCACTGGCCGTGCCCATGGCCACGACATCTCTCTGCACAAATAATTTCCCATCAAAGTACATGATGTTATTAGATAGGACTAACTCCATCAACAGACATATCAGATCTATTTTAGCTCCATTATAGGTTCCCTCATCCAATAGGCATTCCCTTAGAAATATCAGACCAACATCATTAAGAATACATTTAAACAATGAACATACATCTAATGTGACTAACAAGGGCATATTCAAACTTCCTTCATATCTATTCTTAAAATCAAATAGATCTTGTAGAAATTGTTTGGTATCCCTTAAAATATTTGTATTTGTATCGAGTATTGGTCTCAGATGTTTCTCAATATAAATAGATATGGGCTCTACAGACCAGTTTCGACCAGATACAATTGGTCTTAAAGGTAGATTTTGGGCATCCTTATGGATTTTAGGAAGTCCATGTATGCTAGGTACCAAGGGGTTATCCACTTTAAAGTAGTTATACAACTCATTAGATATAATATTGTCCAATATACATTCATATAAAACTCCATTCAACTTTCTAAGCATCTTATCCATATCAACATGGCTTATACTCTTATATATTGTGGTGTCATTTAACACTTGAAACATTAACATATCATAATATATTTTATCCATTAGCACCACAGATCCACCTTTGACAGCTTGTTTAATTACAATTGAACTATCTGATTGCAGCTGTTTTAGTGCATTTTGTTCACTCTTATTTAAGTTAAAATAATTACTACTTGCTTTCCTATTGTCACTACCTAGGGCTTCAAAAAACTCATTCTCACATATGCTGATAAATACATCCAGAACTGGATGATTCGGTGGAAGAAAAGTACTTGGTTTCTTAAAGATGACACTGTTACTGTTTCCATCATTGTGGATTTTAAATAGCATTTTAAGTAAAACATTTCTAGCACACATATGCAAGTCTATTACACTATCGGTTACCTCTGTCCTCTGTGCTGGAATAAATGAAAGTCCCCTTTCCAGTATATTTCTTTCCTCATGAGTCAATGATCGAGAGGAAATATTCCAAATTATACTGCTTTCCTCCACGCTTTCTTGGGTGCATTCAACACTGGGGAGTCTGTCGGTAGCTTCCGCTTGTTCCGATTCTGGCTGTATGACCTCCCTCTCTGGAATGGTTTCTCTGTATCCACATTTGGTAATTTTATTGGTAGTGTGTGAAAAACCTGTTGCACTGCCTCCAATGGTTCCAAAACATTCGCTCTATCTTCCACCTGTTGCTGTTTCCTCTCCGGTGATTTCGGCCTTCGCCTCTCATCTACCGTTCTGTTTACACTGCTTCTATGGTTCCTTACTGTAGGTACAATTACATGGGGTTGAGCATTGGATTTCATGCACACACTTAAATCTCTCACTTCCCTCACTTCTTCGTTAATGATATCATTGCGTTCGTCCCTGCTGATATCATTACGCTCATTCGTATGTATCACTCCTCCATTTCTTAAGGTGGTATGTTCATTCAGCCTTCCTACTGGAGTGCCTTTGGGCCATACAAAGACATGGCCCTCCTTAAAATCCCTTCGGTCCCTTTCTAGCTTGCTAAATTTCTGTTGTAGTAATCACCGCTCGAAAACTAATACAGAGTCTGTAATAGCGGAGCATTTCTCATCCACCATTTTCTGTGGATAAGAGCTGAAAAGTATTTGCTGCACATGTATACTGTTGGCTCTTATTTCTTCTTCTTCTTTAGCAGAGGATTCAAGTAAGAGCTGCAAATAATTAAAGCTTAATTCTAAATTGAGCTGTTGCCATTTACTAAGCAGTTCAGGTAATCGTTCACCCTGACTGGGCATTTTCAAAACCCTTAAACCTCTCGGAATAACTTTAGATTTTAAACAGGCCTCCAAATAGTATCATTGGGCATGTACTTTCTTCAATTTATATAAAGCATCTTCCAGTCTATGTGCTTCTCTTAAAAAGACAGCATAATCAATATCATCGTTGTCATTCTCATTATTGTCTATATTGTCTATATTGATTTCATTTGATAACAACGGATTACCTTTCTTGTTCATCAGGCCCTGGAATCTATTCATTGTTTGTTCTGTTGTTCCAGGTATAGGGTTTGGAATATAATCCAATTCTATGTCCTGTGCAGCCACGTTATTAACCATGTTACTGACCACACTTTCTTCAGCCCTTGTTCCCAACTGTAGCCAAACCAGATAAAAATCCACAAAGCACAAAAAAGGAAACAGCTAGGATAAATGTTCCACCAGTAAAGCAAAAAGTCATATAAGTCCACAATAGTACTGGATAGAGCAACCAATGGATAAAAATGCTGCAGTGTATGAATCCAATAATCCAAATAGACAAGTTCAATACGAAAGTAAATCCCAAAAACGCTTTATTTGTAGTAGGTGAGCGCTTTCATGACAAACATATCACTTCATCATCATATGACAAACATCCCCATTTTTAAAATATGTTCATCCAATCAGAATCTAAAATCAATTAGATGAGTGAAATCAATCAAACAAGTAATTAATTACCTCATCACTTAAATAAGCATTAGAACTTCTATGAAGCTGATTTCTAAAACCTTACTAAAAAAACTTATAAATGTATAGCAATAATATAATAATAATATAATAAAATAAAAGAAAGCATGGAGGAAAGCAGTACAATTTGGAATATCTTCTCTCAGTCGTTGTCTCATGAGGAAAGAAATATACTGGAAAGGGGACTTTCATCCGGCACAGAGGACAGAGGTAACCGATAGTATAATAGACTTGCATATGTTTGCTAGAAATGTTTTACGTAAAATGCTATTTAAAAACCACAATGATAGAAACAGTAACAGTGTCATCTTTAAGAAACCGAGTACTTTTCTTACACCGAATCATCAAGTTTTGGATGTTTTTATCAGCATATGTGAAAATGAGCTTTTTGAGGCCCTAGGTAGTGACAATAGGAAAGCAAGTAGTAATTATTTTAACTTAAATAAGAGTGAACAAAATGCACTAAAACAGCTGCAATCAGATAGTTCAATTATAATTAAACAAGCTGACAAAGGTGGATCTGTGGTGCTAAAGGATAAAATATATTATGATACGTTAATGTTTCAAATGTTAAATGACACCACAACATATAAGAGTATAAGCCATGTTGATATGGATAAGATGCTTAGAAAGTTGAATGGAGTTTTATATGAATGTTTATTGGACAATACTATATCTAATGAGTTGTATAACTACTTTAAAGTGGATAACCCCTTGGTACCTAGCATACATGGACTTCCTAAAATCCATAAAGATGCCCAAAATCCACCTTTAAGACCAATTGTATCTGGTCGAAACTGGTCTATAGAGCCTATATCTATTTATATTGAGAAACATCTGAGTCCAATAGTTGATAAAAATACAGATATTTTAAGGGATACCAAACAATTTCTACAAGATCTATTTGATTTTAAGAATGGATATGAGGGAAGTTTGAATTTGCCCTTGTTAGTCACATTAGTTATATGTTCATTGTTTACATGTATTCCTAATGATGTTGGTCTGATATTTCTAAGGGAATACCTATTGGATGAGGGAACCTATAATGGGGCTAAAATAAATCTGATATGTCTATTGATGGAGTTAGTCCTATCTAATAACATCATGTACTTGGATGTGAAATTATTTGTGCAGAGAGATGGCGTGGCCATGGGCACAGCCAGTGCCAACAGCTATGCTAATCTTGTTATGGCTGAATGGGAGAATAAATTTATGCTACATGGAAATAAATGGCAGCAGATTTTATTCTATAAAAGGTTCGTAGATGACCTTTTTTTTGGTATGGAATGGAACTTTTGTCACCTTAGAAGAGTTCCACACTGAAATAGGAAATAGCACAAATTTTTTGAAGTTTGAAATGAGTTACTCTGCTGAGAAAATTGATTTTCTTGATGTCACTGTTCTAATAGATGATGTAGATGGTATAACAACTAGATTGTTTAGGAAGACATGCAACAGGGATACCTTACTTCATAATATGTAGCATGCATCCAGGACATATATTTAAGAATATAGTAAAGGGACAAACTATTAGGACCTCCTGGTTAACAGCCAAGGATGAAGTATTTAAGGAAGAACTGACAGATATTGGATCTAGATTCAGTAAGAGAGGCTACATGGATAGTATGACAGCTGACATTTTGAATAAAGCCACCTCCTGGAGAGACAACATAGGTAAACCTTATTTTTCTTTGAGAGGTGAAAGGATAGAACAGCAGAAACCTAAGAAAGCAAGTATTAGATACTCCACATACTATACCAGTGTCATAAATATAGTAACGAATGTAATCAAGAAAAATTGGTGCATTTTAACACAGAGGTAATAGGAGAAAGTCCTAACTTTCTGTTTAGAAACAGAAAGTCATTAAAAAGGACGCTATGCTACCCTAATGAGGGCCAGCGACATAGAGTAGAAGGGGTCAAAGGTACATCTTGTGGCAATTGTAATCAATGTTTATATATAAATAGGAGTAATGAATTTATCCATCCAGACATTCAGCGTACCTATAGATTTGATGTAGCAGCAGATTGCAACACTGAGAATGCTGTTTACTTGGCAATCTGCAGCCTATGCTCAGCATTCTACGTAGGCAAAACCAATAGGAAATATAGATATAGGATCAGAGAACATCTGCTTCATATTAGGAATGGCACTACTACGAATGCACTAGCTACACATGTAACTCTACAAGGAACTGAACATTGCTTTACTTTCATGGTTGTAGAGAGAGTTGATATCAATAACAGAGGTGGAGATATACAGAACCACACTGAAACCTCTGAAACTAGGTGGATCATAAGACTAAGGGCGAATAAAGGGAAGGGCCTTAATGATGGAGTACCCCTAAGACCAGTGATAAAGAACAGGAAATTATTTAAATGAGATAGACTTATTAAACAACTCTGGGGATGTTAGATATGCAGCTTCATGCTATATAGATGTATTCTGCACACACAGAAGATTTATCTTTATTTTAGTTTTTTATTCACTGTTTATATTATTGCTATACATTTATAAGTTTTTAGTAAGGTTTTAGAAATCAGCTTCATAGAAATTCTAATGCTTATTTACGTGATGAGGTAATTAATTACTTGTTTGATTGACTTCACTCATCTAATTGATTTTAGATTCTGATTGGATGAACATATATTTAAAAATGGGGATGTTTGTCATATGCTTTTATATGGTCTGATGAAGTGACATGTTTGTCATGAAAGTGTTCACTTACTACAAATAAAGCCTTTTTGGGATTTACTTTTGTACTGAACTTGTCTATTTGGATTATTGGATTCATACACTGCAACATTTTTATCCATTGGTTTCTCTATCCAGTACTATTGTGGACTTATATGACTTTTTGTTTTACTGGTGGAACATTTATCCTAGCTGTTTCCTTCTTTGTGCTTTGTGAATACTTCAGATACATTTAGTTTAGATTTTAATTCCAGTTTTCTTATAATTGCTTTTTTTGATGGCCAACTGAATTAAACTTAACAAGGCCTTACTGTTTCTAGACATGTCAGCTCATGTTTTCCATATCAAAATAATAATTTATGTAGTTATAACTCTTTACTACCACAATATTTCTAGCAGAGTACTCTGTAGGAAATTGTTAGTCTGTCAACTCCTGAGATTCCCAAAATCATGCTCCCAGTTACATATTTCTTCCCCATTACACCTCCAACATTTACCTACCTGAGAAAAAAATATTTAAAATCTGCAAACACCTCCAAACAAAAATTATAAACCTTCTTGAGTTTGTTGCATAATTGGGAGGCATTCATATGTCCTCCCATTGTTCCCTTGTAAATTGATTTTCCAGTCCATCTTTCTAATATTGTCTCACATCCTCTGGCTGATTCTTATAGTTATAATGTAATATTTTATATACCCTACTAATTGTCCCCTTTTTAACAGCAACTTCTGCTCTGTATTTGACTAAAAAATTAACTAGACCAAGCATTTCACTTAGGACTCCCCATCTCTTTCTCCTTGTCTGTACTCTGATATAAATCCCTAACCTGCAGTCCAAACTACTTCTTGGCCTTATCCAACTCTATCACATTTCCCTCTCTAGTTATTTGTTCCCAGTACCTTGGTTCTTTTGCCAGTTTTCTCTAGAAAATTCCACACCCCTCAGTCATCCCTTCTGCAAAATATAACTTTCTCTATACATGTGTTGGATTAGTTCTTAGAATATTTTCTGCAACTTTATAACTATAATATTCCATATGGATGTTACTATTCTCTTTAAGGATAAGCATTCAAAATCCCATTCTCTCCCTATTTCTTGAACCCTTGCCCCCTGTTTTAGCATCATCATCCCTTTCCACTTTGAATTATAACCTTCTGCTTATGTAATGGATATAAGCCTTACCTGTGTAGCTCTAAAATATCCATTTAAATCACATAGTCCTAAACTACCTTGTTCTAGTGAAAGGATCAACTTATCTCACATAACTCTTGCCTTCTTTCCCTCCCTGACTAATTCATTTAACTATTCATTAATTATTGTCCACAGATTTTCTTCTTGTTAATAAAAATATGCATGACTTGTATATAAAACTAAGGGGACTAAAAACATTTTCACTTTTTGGATCTTACTATTGATATCCATAAATAAATACTTCCAGTTTCTCACATTTTGTATTATATTTTGTTAAGTCTATTCCCACATATCCATAGCTGCCATAACAGAAGCATTTTTAATCCATACTCCTAAATGATTCATCTAGTCATGCCCCCCCCCCTATAAATATGGGTATGGCTGATCCAAATCATGAATGACTATAGCCCTTATTTTAGGGTATTGCTGAACCAAATCATAAATGACTGTAGCCCTTATTTTATCTTCATTAATTTTATATCCTGAAAAGACTTCAAACTGTCTCAAAATATTCCACAGCACATATATGTCATTTTCTGGAGTTATCAAATACAACGTAATATCATCTGTAAATAAAGCCAACTTTTCTTAATTACCATACAAATTATATCCTTGAATTTCTGAGTCCCTTATTTTCTTTGCCGGTGGTTCTAAATATAAAGAACAAAGGGGAAAGAGGACACCCCTGCCTGATTCCTCTACTCAAATAAAACTCATTAGAGAGGACCCTCCCACTTTAATTCTTACCTCAGATCATTCATATATTTTTCTAATTAATCTTATTATTGTATTAGGGAATGCAAATGCTTCCATTGCCCTACTCATAAACTCCTAGCTGTCTCTGTTGAATGTTTTCTCTGCATCAAGACCCACTAGCAGTTGTGGTCTTTTCTTACATTTTACTTCCCTCTGCATCTCCATTGTTCTATTAATGTTGTCAAATGTTTGTCTTCCCACCACAAAACCACATTGATTCATATTTATTAATTTTGGCAACACCTTTGCCATTTTTAGCTATCTTTTGTGAAGAAAGTTCTATCTTCCCTAATAAGGCTTGAATATTTTCCAGTACTTATTCCTTAAATTCCTCTTTTTTAACAGGTAGCTATGAAAACACAGGTGTCTGATTTCTATTTCATTACCTTGCATTATTATTTTAGTTTTTATTCATTCATGATCTGAAATGATTATTGGATGTGAGTCAAAGCTTTGAAGTAAATGCACATGTTTCTGTGAAATAATAATTTCTATCCAGTCTAGCTCAGTTATTGTATCTTGGGGAATAATATGTAAATTCTGAGTTCCCATTACTGAATTCATGTCTTCCATACCAAATATTATAATAAATTATTTCTTCAGAAAACTACCACAGATCTACCATTATTGTCTTTTTCACTCTTCTATCACTATTGGAGCCCCTCTAGCAATCAGTGTTATTACCCCCATCTCCTTTGCCTCTGATATTTTGCTGAATACCCATCCTGAAGCCCTTCTTTTTCAAATTCACATACTCATTTCCTTCCAAATATGTCTCCTGCAGCATTGCCATTTGCACTCTGCATTTATTAATATAATTCTGTACTTTTTATTTTTTATCTATACCTGCAAGTCCATTTACATTCCAAGATAATATGGATAGAGCAGTCATTATAATAAGAAATCTACTGCCCCCACTTACTATTCATGGCAGGTTTTCAGATTGTGCATTTCTACCTTTTGTCATAGTGTTCCTATTACCTGATCAAATGTTTAGGTTAGCAAATACCTAAATGTCGATCTGGCAATAGCAAAAGCAAAAAAACAACGAATGGTCGATTTAATGCAGGGAAAGAATTCCCTTGGCCATTATGTAGATTTTGCCCCTTTCCCCACAGTAGAGCAATCTCAGAGTTGGTACATTTAGTTAGGGGGTGTGGGGGCACATCCTCCCACATTGGGGGGGTGGTAGGGGTGAAGCCCCACACTTCATTTTGGTTTAAAAAATTTTTTTTGGCAGCCGAGGGAATTCATTCCCTACATTAAAATTGGCCATTCGCTGTTTAAATTTTTCGATATTATCAGTTTGATGTTTAGGTATTCACTAACCTAAATGTTCAGTCGGGTAATATAGACACTTGTCATACATGCACAAGCTAATCTTTGGCAGGCTGATGTTTTATACAATTGTTTCTTTTCATTTCCATTTGAACCTATACCACATTTCCAAGATTTCTTTTTTGGTTTAATGAAAACCTTCAAACAAAAACTAAATACATTTTTGTAACACCCCATTTTCTACTAAAAAACACAAAACTATTTACATTTTCAACAAATGATGTTAACCCTCCTTGCTTGCACATGCAGACACCTCCTCTCCAAGTAAAAGTAGTCAACAATGAGAAAAAAATAGCTAACAACTTTCCAGATGAATGAGAGAATCTTTGTAAATTTCACACAAAACAGAATGCGCAGAATTCCCTTGGTTAAGTCATTACAGCTGGGTGACACCTGTAGGTGTTTCTACAGTTAAATTGTACGAATCCTTCTAGGAGTCAAATATTGCTTGTTCATATTTGCATTAATAATTTCAAAACCATAGAAAGTATTGAAAGATTTTATATTAAAGCTTAGACAATGGTAAACATAAATGCACTATTTGACGTCTGTCAGGTTCAGGGCTTCATATAATAAATATTTATATTGCCATAAATGTCACGCTTTTCTAAATATCTTGACAACTTAGTAGTGCAGACAGAACTGCTTAGCCTCATATGAAATATCTCAGCTGGATGAACAAAGTCCTACCAACAGTATGCATGCAACTTGAGTGGTTGCTGAAATATTGTAAGTTGTTTAAAAATATTACAAACTTAATAGTTACTATGTCTCTTGTGACTTATAAAATCCAGTTTAAAACCTAGAACCTAAAGTATACCACCACTATAGTTTGTGCTGTGGAGTTTGCCATTTACACTTCTTTATTACCTGCTATGGTTCCAGAAATATGAACATTTGTTTGTAATGTAAGGACATAATTTGATTCTATCAAAAAGCTTAGGCTTGGCCCAATGGATGTTACAGTGCAAACTTCAAGAGCTCTTTTGGAGGGAATGAGTTACCTGTCCTCAACTGCTGACTTCTTGTCTCTCACTAAGAACATTTGCTATGGAAACAAAACAAACTCATATCTTTGCAGATGCAAGTAGCTTAGCATTTTCCATGGCTTTTATAATTTTGTCTTATTTTTCAAGCCTATTTGCTTACAAAAAAAATGTTTATAGTGTAAGCCAAAGACATTAATCTAGACATCCACCCTTGTAAAAACAAGGGAAATTATCATATTAATTCTACATATAATATAATCAGTTTACTTTTACACTCCCAGTCCCCACCTCAACACACCACGATCACAGCATTATATTAACTTAAACCTGCTTTTGTCCAGCAATTCTTCTCTTCTTATACTATAAAGCCTATATTGTTTTACAACTAAAAAGGTACTTATGTACTTTAGTATCTTTAAGACCTACAACAGTCACTGAAATGACTCCTCCACTTATTTAAAATACCCTTGACTGCACACTATAGTAAACTACTTTATAGTATATGATGCAGTTTATATCATGAAATGTTTTATACAGATACTAATAAAAACAAAAATTGTTTTACTTAGTTACTTCTTTTTCCCTTTAGTGTACCTCTAAACATTAATGACATAATATGAGGTATATGCTTTCGGTCCACCCACAAGCTTAACAAAGTCAACAAAAGTTCAGTATTTCTAAGTCTCTTTTTGTATTTTTGCAAAATCATATTTCACAAATATGAATGAGACTTTATACTCTCCCAAATATTCACCAATTTCAGTGTTGCTGGTCTTCCTGTTCATCTCCATCACCCAATACCAGACTTTGGTTCAAGTCCAATGTACTCCTGATTCTTCTAATCAGCTCTTGTGTATTTCAGTCCATCAAGCATTTTCCTTTGGAACACTGGAAAAATGTTTCACTGATAAAGTCTCTCTATGAGCTTTATTTGCAGAGTGAGAAGCAGGATCTCCTTCTGTTTGCTGGTTAACTTTTTGTTGGCTAAACTTATTTTATTTCTTCTGTATCCTGTTCTGCATCAAAAAATGTCTTTATTCCTCCAGGAAATAATATTCTGAAGACAGCTAGATGCAGCAGCTTAAATCAAACACATACCTCTTGGCATTTCCTGTTTGGTGGGATACGATTACTTCTTCTTCTGCCCGATATATGGTAAATAATCATTTTCCACAAACATTCTGCTGCCTCCATTTTGTATTACTTTCTTCTTCTGCCACGGTTTGACAAGATCAACTATTTGTACTGGTATGATTGCATCTTTACTAATATAGGTCTTGGCTGCTTTCTCATGGCCAGGTTTGGAGCATACACTTGATGTACTTTTTCAATTAACAAATCCTGCTGTGTTAATTATTTTTTGTTTTCATAAAAAACAATACAGTTTATTCCTTCCATTTTCTTTGGTACAGCAGGGAATCTTAGGATCTGATGTTGTCAGTCTTCATTTATCCTTGACCTTTGGGACTCCATTCCAATCCTTGGAACTGGCTTGGCCATTATGCAGCTTGCACAAGCCAAAAACTCTCAAGCTAAGTCTCTACCCACAATACCCCTCACCAGATTACCTCAGATCATTTGCCACTCTTGTTGCAAGATGTGTCATCTAGATTCTCTCATCAGCTAAGTAAAATGTTCATAGTTTTTATAGTTTTTCATAGTTTCTTCTCTAATTTTTCTGCTGTACTTTTACTTAGATATTTATATATTCCTATAGTTGAATTTCATTCTACCCACTTTGCCTTACTTCTTTGTTTATCACTCCCTACACTTCAGTGTTCTTCTCTGCCATCACTGGTGGTTCTTCCCTTGTCCTTTACTAGTTTCTATCTCACCTTTCTTTCAACGAGTGAGTATACTGTTGTTACCATGCAGTATCATTTGTCTACCATTGTTAGTAGCACTTTCCCTACCTTTTTTGGTAGTTCTGGCCTACCATTGTTGGTAGCCATTCCTTTCTTCTGTGTGTGTGAGTGTGTGTGTGTGTTTGTGGTTCCTATTTAGTGTGTCTGAGTGCTGTCTGTTGACAAGGGTCTATATTAGATGAACAAAAGTTCATCTTAGCGAACGCTCACATGAGCGAATATTGCGGAACTCGAAACCGCAATTGCGAGATCGCGGTACAGTGAAGATGGGAATATTTGCCTTTTCCTCACTGTAGTGTGATCTCGGAGTTGGAATATATATTTAGGGGGGGTGTGGGGGGTGCAGCTGCTTTCCTTAGTCAACATGGCAGATAAATCCAAGGGGAGAACTGGGTTTAAACAATGTCAAGGTTGTGGTAGGAAGATGCCCAACTCTGATGGGCATTCTACTTGTGGGCATTTCTTGTACAATTTGTCAAGTGTTGAGTCACCAGGCCCTCATAGAAAGAAAAACAAATTGATTTTAAAAGGTCTAATTAAGTCTTCTTTTGAGGAGACTCTGTCCAAGGCTGACACATCCTCAACTTCCTCCTCCTCTTCTTCTTCTAAATCTGAACTTGGACAAAAGAGGAGTCATTTGGTGGTGGCATCCCCTTCAGCTCCAGCAGCCAAGAAACACAAACCTTCAGCTCTCACACCTTCAGCAGAACCGAAGTCTAAAACTAAGAAACTTACAGAACCTACTTCCTCGGCATCATCTGCCAGAACTACCTCGGCACCACAGGTTTCAGTGCCATCCACCTTGGTACCAACAACTCTAGCTTCCCCATTGGTACCAGCTCCACCTGTGACGCTACCAGAATTTTTGGAATCAATACCACCCCAGTGCCGAAGCTGAACATCATCAATGTACCCAGGACAAGATATTCCTCTTCAATTGACCACTTTGTGGGACAGCTCCCAAGTCCATTCCTAGACAGACTGGAAACTCCCTCAAGCTTCTCTGTCCGTTCCTGCAGGAGTCTGACTGAAGTTGACATTGTGAGATTGGTGGATCAGCTTCTAGTGGCTAGGGATCTTTCTGTCTCTTTCCAGGCCCCACTAACTTCTGGAGATGGATCTTTCCTCTCCCAGGACTCCACTAAACTTTCCTCCTCTAACCTCCTCTGAGGTCTTAGAGCTTACAACTCCAATTCCTCTGGTTCCAGCTTCTCCAGTGCTGACAGCCTTTACCCCTTCAGTTCCAGAGTCTGCCTCAAGTTCCTCAGTTCCATCGGAACTGACAGGATCACAAGGCTATAGCTCCACTGCTGGATCTGAGCATCTCGGATCAGTTCCAATTTTTTATTTGGGGTTGTCCTTGACTCTAGGAGCTTCGGCTGATGTGGGCTCTTCCTCGGCTCCTGCTTCGGGGGTAGGTTTCTCAGAGTGGGGTGGGACTATGATTCTGAGGTTGTCCTTCTTGGTTCCAGGGTCCCATCCCTCTTCAGAGAGCCCTGCCTTCCAGGTTATGGAGAGGGCATTCTGCAGGTTCTCAGCTGGCTCCCTCCCATATCAGAGTATTATCCCATGACTCCCTCTCACCCAGAGCTCCCACCAACCTCCATGCCCAGGCAGCGAGCACCAAAGCTGCAGGATACCTCTGTGCAGGAACTCTCTTCTTCTGAGTCCTCCTCAGAGATTCCCACTGAGGAGACACCCCGGAAAAAGATCTGTAAGAGGAAACACTTAAGATTCCCCTGAAGAATCTGTTACAGAAGACACGGAGTTCGATGACACAGAAGGCTCCCCTTTGTCACCTCCAGAAGATGTCTCCTTTGGAGACATTCAAGAAATACTGAAACAGAGGGGGACTGGAAGCACAAAGACCCTACCTCTGAGGAGTCAGTAGAAATTTTATGGTTATGTTGCGTTTCTCTGTGGAATAGGTGTTTCATGAATTTAGGTATAATAAGTCATCTGTTTGTTATAATTTAACTAAATCTGAATGGACAGCATTAAATGAACTAGCAGATAGTAACCATTTAATTATAAAACCAACAGACAAAGGAAATAAGATTGTGATTCTACACTACAAACAATATCTTAAAATGTGTAATTCACATTTACAAGATGCTAATGTGTATAAGGTTGCAAATATTGCTAACTACCATGAGGCATTAAAACAATATGAGGCTTTGTTAATGAAAGGACAACGTTTAGGTTATCTAACCAAAGAGGATGTTAATAAAAGGCTGAATATAGATAAATGCACTATGGCTACTTTTTATTGCCTACTGAAATTACATAAGAATGGGGTAGATCCCCTGGTAGACCCATAATGGCGGCAACTGACTACTTTCTACATAACATTGAAATTGTTATGCATGAATATTTACTACCTTATGTACAGTGACTGGACTCTTATATTAAAGACACCTTTGATTTTCTCAATAAGATTATGGAAATTAATTGGAATTCCAAGATTTATTGGGTGACTTTACATGTCACTAGTCTGTACATGAATATTAAGCACATGGATGGTATTACAGCTTTGCAGTCTATCTTGGAGGACTGCCCTTTGTCAAGTTTTATCATTGAATGGGTGGAATTTAGCTTAAAAACAATTATTTTTCTTTTAATGAACATATATTTCACCAGTTACAAGGTACAGCTATGGGGGCACCTTTTGCCCCCACTTATGCCAACTTATTTATGGCTTTGTTTGAAAGAAAATATATTTATTAGCATGAATTTTTCAAAAAACATATAGTAAAATACTATAGATATACTGATGATCTCATTTTTTTATGTCAGGATGACATGGAGAAAGTTCAGGATTTCGTGACAGATTTACAATGTAATGAATATAGGTTCATAGGTTGGTACTAGGCTATTGGCCCTAGGGCCTATACAAGCCTAGCCAAACAATTCCCCCAATATTTCTTCCCACAATATTTACTTCCCTGGACCCCTGTCTAGCAGGGCGACTGACATGATCCCCGGGGTGACTTTCTTATCTCCCATCCAATCGTCAAGGTTCCTTTTGAAGAGGGCCAAGGAGGTGTTCTGCTTGACAAGTATGGGCAGTCTATTCCAGAGTGTGGGGAGTCTCTGGGTCAGAAACCTATCCCTCCAGCATGTTTTGTTCATTGTGATGACAAGGTTTAGATCCCTGGAGCGTGCGGCTCTGAGGGATTGGGATTTCTTTAAGTGGAGCATGTCCAACAGCTCAGGGTTTGACATGACCTTGTATGTTAAAAAGAGATTGCCTCTGAGTAAACGATATGCCACAGAGTATAGCTGGAGTTTTTTTAGACGGTCAGCATAGGGCATCTGCTTTAGGCCTGTGATTCTTTTAGTGAGGTATTTCTGCAGCCTTTCCAGCTGTTGCAGATGTCTTGTGAGGTACATATGAAATGGGACGTTGTACTCTATAATGGGTCTAATGAGGGATGAGTACAGTGGGACAATGACCTCCTTTTTTCTGGATGAAAAGTCCTTAGTGATGAGGTCTGCCACATAGAAGGATTTCCTGACTGTTGTGGCGATGTGGTTATTGAAGGTGAGACCACTGTCCACCTGTGTCCCTAAGTCTCTCATGACACTTTCAGTGTTTAGTGTACTGCCACCTATGTGGTAATTCATGGGTACATGTTTTTTCCAAAGGGGATAACTATATATTTCTTGACATTAAGCTTGAGCCCATGGCTCTGGCACCAAGCATCTGTTTCTGTAAGGTTCTTTTGTAGAATATCCACATCATTTGGGGATTCCATAATGGCTCCCAGTTTGCAGTCATCTGTGAACTTTTTTAGCCAGAGTTCCTTAGTGTTGGCCTGTAGTTCAGAGAAGTAGATGCCAAACAAGAGCAGTCCCAGGACTGAACCCTGAGGTACTCCACTTGTCACTTGTCTGGAGCTGGATTTGGAGTTGGCTACTTTTACACTCTGGGTTCTGTCAGTAAGCCAGTTGGCAACCCATCGAGTGATGTAGAGATTTATGCCCAGCTTAGTTAGTTTATCTCTGATTCCAGAGTGGGGAATGGTGTCGAAGGCCTTGGCAAGGTCCAGATAGGCTGCGTGGACTGCCTTATCCTCATCCACAGCTCTGGAGACTGATTTGAAGAAGTCAATCAGGTTCAGGAGACAAGATTGGCCCTTCACGAACCCAAACTTGGTGGGGTCCAGTGTTTGAAGGTTGTCAATGTCTTTGTTTATAATTCCATGATAATGCGTTCCATGCCCTTGCAGATCAGGCTCGTCAGAATGATGGGACTGTAGTTCCTGGGATCCAAGGTGGATCCCCCCTTGTGGAGTGGGATAACTGTAGCTGTGTGCCACTCAGTGGGCACGAAGCCTGAGGTGAGACTATGATTAAACATGACACTTAGGTGAGGTGCCAGTTCATTTTGTAGTTCATGTAGTACACAGCCCAGGATGTCATCTGGTCCCATGGATGCTGTATTCCTAGCTTTGGAAAGTGCAATTTCTACCTGTGAGGCCATGATTACCGGAATTTGGCAGTCTTTTAGTATTGAGATGGGCCCTTTAGGGGGTAAGAGGGGGTGAAGTTGGCACTAAATCGATCTGCCAGGATATTGGCAATATCCTTGGGATCAGTATATTTAATGCGATTCTGTTGTAGCTCAGAGCAGATCTGAGCATTACCGTTTAGATTCTTGACATAACTATAGAATGCCTTGTGGTTTTCTTTGGAATGTTTGGCAATTGTATTTTCGTAACTAGCTTTGGAGGATTTTATGAGGGATCTCAGCTTCTTACTGAGGCTGGTAAGGGAGTTTTTTGCATCCTGGGATTTTCCTCTTTTCTGCAACAGTTTCTTCCTTCTGTTGTATAATTTGTTTATGGCAGGGAACCACCAGATTGGCTTCCTTTTTTTGGAGGAGAACAACTTGGTTCTATTTGGGATGGCACGATTCATGCATGAGTGGATGTGCTCATACAGTGCCTTAGTGTAGGATTCAGCAGTCAAACTTTCAGCTCCCGTCTGCATGGGTGCCATCAAGTTTGTCACTTCTGACTTAAGTAGCATGAAGTTGGCTTTGGAGAAGTTTTTTACAAAGGTTTCCTTACTGGGGGGTGGGGTTGGGATGTTGATATCAAGGGTGATTTGCTTATGGTCAGACCTTACCAATGAGGGGGTGACCACTGGTGTAGAGCATCTATCTCCCATGTTGGCAATGACCAGCTATAGGATATTGAAGCCCCTGGTGGGACAATGGATTAGCTGATCCAGGGCATTGGAATTTATGAATTCCAAGAACCGTTGGGAAAAGGTGGTGGTACCCGAGTAGTTTTCCCAGTTAATGGCAGGGTAGTTAAAATCACCCAGTATTAGGGTGTTTGGTTGTATCTTAATATTTTCCAGTACGTTTAGAAAGGTGTAGTGAGAATCTTGGGGCATGGTGAGGGATCTGTAGCAAGCTACAATTTGGATTGCAGTCTTACCTAGTGTTAGTTGCACCTGGAGAATTTCAGATGCATTGTGTTGGGCAACTAGCCTGGAGGTGTGAATATCCTTGGTGAATATGGACACTCTTCCAACTTTAGTGTTTCAGTCTTGGTTTGGTGGCCGAAAAGTGTGGTAAGAGTTGTAGCCTGGTATTGCAGGGGTGATCTCTGGAGTCTTGAACCAGGTCTCAGTTACTCCACAGATATCAATGTTCTCCATTTTTAGGAGTGCCTCGAGAGACTGCATTTTGAAGTTTAGACTTCTAGCATTGAGTAGTATTACCTTCAGATTTTGCATGCTTGTATCTGTTATGGTGGTGGTTTTGTCCTTTGAACCTTGCCTAAAAAAGGAGCTATGCGGTGGCAAGAGCTTTAGCCAGTAACCTGAATCCCAGAGGTGACAGGTGCAGACCATCTCTGGCAAAGCATTGTGGTTTGCCAGTCATGTTGTCCCAGGCAGACAGATACTGGATCCCCTTTGAATGACACTAGAAGCTTAGCCAATTGTTGAAGTCAATCATTTTGTCCTTATACTGTGGTATCATTCTGGGTGAAGGCAGGATGCTACTCAAGGCTAGAGTCATACCTGCCTGGGCCACATGATCCAAGAGCTCTTCTATGTCTTTTTTCATGTAGTCCAGGGAGGTAAGTCTCAAATCATTCACTCCAACATGAACAATGACAGAGTTATATTTGTACTTGTGGAGTGACTTGAGTACATGCATAATGTGGCGGATCCTGGCACCTGACAGGCAGCTGACTGTAATTTTCTCCTTGCTCAGCCTGCTGAGTGGGACATCAGTGTGTCTGACTATAGAGTCTCCTATGACTAAAGTGTTGTGTACGTTGTCTTGCCTTAGGGGCTGTTGTTGGGTGGCACATTGGTGTTGTGAGCTATGTGTCACTTTGGTTGTGACTGGTGTTTGTTTGTGTTTCAGCTTCGGAGGTCCTTGTTGCTTGGGCAGGTTAATGTTAAGGGCCTCTGCATATGTGGGTTTAGTGTTGCTATGGTTGGGTATTGATGGTGTGGGTTTTGAAGGGCTATGTTATGCTTGAGGTGTAGTGCAGGTGTTAACCTTCTCCTCTTGACTGTCTAGCACAATCGTGGCTGGAGAGAGCTTTGCTTCCAGTTTGGCTCTGTAAGTGCATCTCTAACAGGTTGTATTGTTGGGTGGTAGGAGGAAAGGGTTGTCTGTGTATGAGGCAGTTTCTGCATTGCCCCAGTATTCCAAGATTCACCAGGTAGAGAGGAGAAATCACCGGAAGCTGACCCTTGGACATGCCTGTTTAGGTGTTTTTTTGTAAAGTACAATAGCTGTTTTCCCTTACCTTGCAAGGTACTTTGCAATTATAGGCTGTTTAGTGCCTACGATGAATTTCTCCTTATTAACAAGGAGAGTTGAGTGCTTGTATCAGTTTAAGGCTTCTTAGTGCTTTCCAGCAGGTTCTAGAGCAAGTACTAGTCACAGGGGTTCAGATTTTAGTACTACTACTGAGAAACCAGCTAGTTCTAAGGGAAAATTTGAAGATCAGACTTTTGGGCACCTGGAATAGTTTAACCATAGCCCTGTAGTGCTGCATGATGTGAAAAATGTGCAAACACACGTGTTTTTAAGCTAGAAATGTGAAAGGGATAGACATCAGCCCAAAATGGCTAATAAAATGACAATTTCAGAGCTGGAAACCACTCCTCTAGTGCTAGATAGACAGTACAATGCTCACCACTCCCACTGGTAAGCAGTAGGACTTCCCTCTACCACAGCAAGGTCTGGATAGCTCTGAACACAGAAAATAAAAGTCCTGAAACCAGCAACGCCTGGAATCTGAGCTATACTAGCTAGGAAAGGTGGGAAACGAGCAAACAAGATAGTATTTTTTTTGTGGTTAAAACAGGCTAAACAATGTAATAATACAGTAAATAAACACAGAAAAGGCTAACGCATTTGAGTGTGTAACCCAAAACAGTAAATGCAATTAAAACTCTACAAAATTAGCAATTTAAAACTTTTGAATGAAGCAAGGCAAGTGCACAACTGAAAAACGATTTAAGAGGCAGTAATACAGTAGAATATGTAGCTGGTCTACATATACAGAAAAGTCTATATATACAGAAAAGCAGCTAAAACACACTAAAACAATTCAGATGCAGTGCAATCTAGAGCACTTGAGTTGTAGCAATATTAAGGCAAATACAGTTTTAATAAATGCACTAAAATATACTCTGTATTTCCAAAATATTTGAGAAGCACAGTCAGAACACAAGGAAATTCAGGCATTTTTTTTAAGAAAGGGAGAAAGGAGGAATAGAAGGAAAGAAACTAAGTGGGTTGGCCTTTTCAGATGTTCTCTCTGTATTAGGTAGAATGAGCTAATGACACTAGACTGGGAGGAGTGTCCCAGATCAAATTTACAGTAGGGGCAGGCAACTGCAAAGCCACCAAGTATAACAGCAAGACATCAACAGGGAGGGAGGGTGAGAGTTAATACTAAAGCTAGTAGCCTACACTCTTTTAGACAGTAAACACTACAGAAGTGTTTATCACAGTAGTGAGTCACAAAATGAAAGTTTTTAAACAGATAAAGGAGCACAGTGAAATACAGTTAAACTAGCTATAAAGCTTTATAAACAGTGTGACAGTAAAGAACTTATTTCTCAGGCACTATAAGGCAAACAATTTTAGTTTAACCATGCAGATTAGTTAATAGCAATAAAATACAGTAAAAAGTATGCAACAGGCAGTAAAATGTGCTATATATAAATTGCTAGAAGCAATAACCAGTATAAATAAGCCCAAAAAAGATACTTATTGTTATATATCTCCTCCACTCGGCTCAGTGTGTATAGACAGAAATCCTCTCAAAGTTAGGGCTTAAATACCAGAAGATACAACCTTAGACAACTTTTCTTTTTAAAAGCTCAAAAGAACCAATGAGTGCTTACTCCAAGCCCTAGATCACCCAATCCCCACTAGCCAGCAGCCAATCAACACAATCCTGTCACAAAGGTAAAGAAAGGCTTCTGCTAATTCAAGATGGCCTGGTCATGTGCTCAGAACAATCACTGCAAAAACAAACAGGCCCAAAGACAGCAAATCTGAACTGGGACTATACTAAAGCTAGTAGCCTACAATCTTTTAGACAGTAAACACTGCAGAAATGTTTATCACAGCAGTGAGCCACAAAATGAAAGTTTTTAAACAGATAAAGGAGCACAGTGAAATACAGTGAAACTAGCTATAAAGCTTTACAAACAGTGTGAGAGTAAAATACTTATTTCTCAGGTACTGTAAGGCAGACAATTTTAGTTTAACCTTGCAGATTAGTTAATAGCAATAAAATACAGTAAAAAGTATGCAGCAGGCAGTAAAAAGTGCTATATATAAGTTGCTAGAAGCAATAACCAGTATAAATAAGCCAAAAAAGCAGGATACTTATTGTTATATATCTCAAATCAGAGTTGTAGTCAATGCCCCTCCTCCACTCGGCTCAGTGTGTATAGACAGAAATTCTCTCAAAGTTAGGGCTTAAATATCAGAAGATATAACCTTAGACAACTTTTTTAAAAAAAAGCTCAAAAGAACCAATGAGTGCTTACTCCACGCCCTAGACCACCCACCCCCCACTAGCCAGCAGCCAATCAACACAATCCTGCCACGAAGGTAAAGAAAGTCTTCTGCTAACTCAAGATGGCGTGGTCATGTGCTCAGAACAATCACTGCAAAAACAAACAGGCCCATAGACAGCAAATCTGAACTGGGACAATACTAAAGATAGTAGCCTACACTCTTTTAGACAGTAAACACTACAGAAATGTTTATCACAGCAGTAAACCACAAAATTAAAGTTTTTAAACAGATAAAGGAGCACAATGAAATTCAGTGAAACTAGCTATAAAGCTTTACAAACAGTGTGACAGTAAAAAACGTATTTCTTGGGCACTGTAAGGCAGAAAATTTTAGTTTAACCATGCAGATTAGTTAATAGCAATAAAATACAGTAAAATGTATGCAGCAGGCAGTAAAAAGCGCTATATATAAATTGCTAGAAGCAATAACCAGTATAAAAAGCCGAAAAAAAGGATACTTATTGTTATATATCTCAGATCAGAGTTGAAGTCAATGCCCCTGCTCCACTGGGCTCAGTGTGTATAGACAGAAATCCTCTCAAAGTTAGGGCTTAAATACCAGAAGATACAACCTTAGGCAACTTTTTTATATAATTTATCTTTTGATGGTTTACAAGTTGGTAAAGAGGTAGACTTTTTGGATGTGCACCTAGTAGGCACAGAAATAAAAGAAATTCTTACTTCTGTATTTAGAAAGTTTCAGGACGGGGGCGATTTTTACATTGTTCACGTTTTCACCCTATGCATTTAATTAATTCTTTACCATATGGGGAACTCCTATGACTGCATAGAATTTGTAATAACAAAACAGACTTGTCCAAGGCAGTTTTATCTACCGCTAATATGTTTTTGAAGAGAGGGTATTCATTGTTTAATATTTTTGATGCCTTGGATAAAATTTATGAGTACTATAATTCTATTAATAATAATCATAATCATGTGAGAAATATATATAGGAGTAGAAATACACAATCACAAAGCAATGTATATGTGGTGATGACTTATAATGCCCTTAGTGAACAGATACAACAGCAGGTTAAATATTATTGGAAGTTTTTGGTAAGGGAAGAAAACTTAAGAAAGTTATTTAATCATCATCCAGTTTTTTCATTTAAGAAAGGAACTAGTTTGGCGGATAAATTGGTAAAATCTTACTTTATTGCCTCTGCAGAAGGTGTCATAATAAATCCACTGTTGAAGGGAACTTTCCCGTGTGGTAAAAGTAATGGCTGTGAGCTGATTGTTCAAACTTTTGATAAAATTGGAAATAATAATTTTTATGTATCAGGGAATTTTTCATGTGTT
Source organism: Protopterus annectens (assembly GCF_019279795.1). Lineage (NCBI taxonomy): Eukaryota > Metazoa > Chordata > Ceratodontiformes > Protopteridae > Protopterus > Protopterus annectens. The sequence continues at coordinate 378,820,639 of NC_056729.1, read as the reverse complement.
ACTGAAGGAATTGTATATGCTTTGCGCTGTCCATGTAGGCAGGTATATATATAGGTGAGACTAAGAGAATGTTTATGTGTCGTCTGCAAGAACATTAAAAAATGTAAAATTGAAAGTTCTATTGCTGTCCATTTTAAAGAATGTCACAATAGTGACTATAAATTATTACAGGCAACTGTTTTGGAAAAAATGTTTGTAAAATTAGGAGATGAAGAAATGCTAAAAGGTCAATTGTTATTTACAGAATCTTTATTTATACTAAAATACAATACTATGGTTCCACAGGGTCTTAATTGTGAGATTAACTGGAAGTATTTTATTTAATTATATAATTGTACTTTACTTTTTAATTGATCTAGTAATTGTTTCTGGTAGGTATTTAAGGGAAATGCTTGGGTAATGTTTTGTATACTTCTTGAAGACTGTTTGGTTGAGGTGCTAAAGTCAGGAAATAAATTGGATTCTGTTTGCAGTTTGTGTGTCATTTTGGAGATCGTTTTTTGCTGCTTTCCTGTGTGGTTTTACTTCCTGGGTGACCCCTCCAGCTGATGATCTTATTAAATTGTTTGCCCAATGGCTTGGAAGGTCCCTGACTCTGTAGAACCAATCTCCAGGAGACTGGACAAAATTCTTTCAGCTCCAAAGGACCACCAGTATTGGGCTAAGGGGTTAGCAGTAGATGCCATGGTGGTTGCAGCAGCCACCAAAAGGAACTGGTGGAAGAGAGTTCCACTGTTCATCCCCCTAACTGCAAGTCCAGGGCGATGGACAAATTCAGAAATCAGTGTATGCATCATCAACCTTCGCTTTAAGGTCTTTGAATTTTATTGCACACTTTACTAGGCTCCAGAGGGATCTGATCAAGGAGTTGTCAGATACCCTTGCAGGAGTTGTGTCTGAGGAGGTCCAAGATAAAGTGGCTTCCCAGCTGGCTACCCTGTAGTCTTTTTCCAACTTGTCCATGAGGCTTATCACTCATGCAGCAGAAGGAATGGCTAGGGCAGTGGGTTCTGGCATTGCCATAAGGCAACACACCTGGATGTGCTTGTGTGAGTTTGTGGAGCCATTTAAGTCTTCTTTCATTAATGCTCATTTTGGCAGATCTTTTCTGTTTGGCCCCAAAGTCAGAGAAACATTAGCCACATGTGAGAAAGATGGACAGACCTTATCTGCAGTGAGCATATGTTTTCTGCTCCCCAACAGTCCTAATTTAGGAACCAGAGGATTGGGAAGATGTGGTTCAAAACATCCCAAGGGTCTTTTCATGACACATGTGGTGGTGGCTCCCCTCGGGGCAAAGCAGGGGGCTCCAATGGAAGACGCCATCCCAGTGGCAGAGGTGGCTCACAAAATCAGGGTTCCAAAGATTTTTTTTTCTGGGAAACCCTACTAGCACTCCTGAAAGGGGGCCCAGTTGCTTACCTCTGGAAGCAGTTGGGGGAAGATTCTCTTTGCACTCAAAGAGCCTGGTGGCAAATAACTTAAGATACTTGGGTGCAAAGGATCATTGCCAGAGGTTATCGCATTCCATTTACTCTCATTCCAAGATTAAGAGGAAAACTCCCCGATGTTCCACCCAATCAGAGGGATCAAGCAGCTCTGGAAATTCAAAAGCTGCTAGAAAAAAGAGCCATCTAAGTAGTCCCACCCAACCAGAAGGGATCCAGATTTTACTCAAAATTCTTTTTGGTGCCAAAATAATCAGGGGACTTGAGACCAATTTTAGATCTCAGCCTGCTGAACAAGTTTGTTCAGCAAGCAAAATTCTGGATGGTCATAGTTCAGTCTATTCTACCCTTCTTGGAGAATGACAATTGGATGTGCTCTATAGATCTTCAGGAAGTGCATTACCACATAAAAATAGACAAGCCCTTCAGAAGGTTCCTCTGCTTTCGGCTAGGCGTCAGTCATTTTCAGTTCAGAGTTTTACCCTTTGGCCTTACCACAGCCCCCAGGGTGTTCACCAAGTGTCTGTTAGCAGTGACAGCTCACTTGAGATTGCATGGATTCTGAGTGTTTCCTTATCTAGATGACTGACTCATCACTGCTCCCACCAGGCATCTACTGCTTCAAGCAACAGATTTAATTCTACACTTGTTTGCTTATCTGGGCATTACAGTGAATCAATCAAAATCTCAACTAAGTCCGACTCAAGATTTAGAGTTCACAGGAGCATGTATAAATACCATCACTTATACAGCTTCCCTTGCTCTACACAAACTACAAAAGATAAGATCCCAAGTACAAGCCATTCTCTCCAATGACAAGGTACCTGCACTATTAGTCCATCAATCTTTAGGGTCCATGGTAGCAGAAATTTCTTGAGTTCAACTAGGAAGATTTCACATGAGAATGCTACATGGCTTTTGGCATCCCAGTGGTCCATTATGACAGATCCAGTCACGCATCCAATTTTAATCACCAGTCATTGCAAGAAGGACTTATCCTGGTGGATGCATATACATCTCAGAAGTACAGGCAAACACAGGAGGACAATGGCTAACCAAGTTCGCTGATGACTGTAAACTGGGAGCCATAATTGACTCTCTGGCTGACACGGACATCCTCCAAAAGTGCCTTACTGAGACGGACACCTGGTGTCAAATTCATGGCCTCAAGCTAAATGCCAAAAAATGCATAGTCATCCCATTTGGGAAAAACAAAACACCCATGAATTACCACATAGGTGGCAGCCCCCTTAATGCAAAAGAGGTAATAAGAGATCTGGGGACCCAGGTAGATAGTAATCTCTCCTTTGACAATCATATTGCCAAAGTAGTTAGGAAATCCTTCTATGTGGCCCATCTAATTACTAAAGGGTTTGCATCTAGAAATAAAGAGGTTATATTGCCCCTCTACTCATCACTCATTAGACCCATCATAGAGTACAATGCCCTATTTGGGATGTACCTCACAAGACTCTTCCAACAGCTGGAAAGACCACAAAAGTACCTCACCAAGAGGATTACTGGCCTCAAACATATGTCCTATGCAGCCCGACTGAAAAAACTTCGGCTGTACTCAGTGGCATATTGCTTACTTAAAGATGATCTCTGCCTGACTTACAAAGCCATCTCCAACTCAGAATTGATGGACATGCTCCACCTAAAAAATCCAAGTCACTGCGAGCCACTCGCACTAGTGAGCTAAACCTCGTCTCAGCAATAAATAGAACATGCTGGCGGGATAGATTCCTGTCACAGAGACTCCCCATGCTTTGGAACAAAATTCCAAATTACATCAGGCAGAGTCCCTCACTAACACTCTTCAAGAGAAACCTTGACGAGTGGATGGGTAATAGAAAATACACCCCTGGGATCACTTCATTGGCTCTGCTTGACAGAGGATCAGTTAATTAATCAATGGGGTGGCGAAAGCTGACACACTCTGGCTAGGCTTATAAATGCCCTCGGGCAGATAGCCTAGTATCTACCTATGAACCTATGGAATCCAAAGAGATCCTCTTAGGCCGTCCCCTTTTTCCACCTCACCCCAGGGCCATCATGACCACATATGCCTCCCAGATGGAGGGGGGGGGCATTATCTGAGCAGAACAATCCAAGGCACTTGGTCCCTGATAGAGGGAAATTTGCATGTCAATCATATCTCCCAACTATACTGAATTACTTGTTTTTTACCGAGTTTTGGGGTTCAAATGAAGGGATGCTACAATTCCTGAGTGACACCCCTTCATTTCTGATTTTTTTCTTTGTTTTTTATTTTTTTGTGCTTGTGCACTGATGTCATCACATGCACGATGACATCAGCTCCGTCAGAGCTACCTACCTGTCGGAATTGAGCTCAAGGAGCTCACTTCCGGCTGCCTGTTCAAATGGAATGCTCTGTGAGCGGGAACGGCAACATCCTCTTTATTATAATATGAACTACTGGACCGGGAATGGCGCTGAATGTTCTCTGCAGCAACAAACTCTTTGACTACTGAATGGAATGGGGAAAGGACCGGGAACGGCAACAGCGGCCTGGCAACAGAAAGGATTTGTACATGCAAATGGAATTGCAGTAAGGAAAGTGTCTGAGAAGTACTTCGGTCAACAGTGGTAGGACAGTTGTTTGGGCCTGAAATAGAATAGTTTTATTTGTTTTACTGCAGCAGCAAATTTTATTTTAAATTTGTTGTTTATAGGTTATGGGGTCATTGTGACTACATTCTCGTCATGTCAATGCATTTTGTCTGTGTTTTATAAGCTAAGATCCTCGGTTATTCTTGGAGGGTTGCAGTTCCTTTTTTACTTGGTTTAGGGGAAAGATTTTATTCTGAATGAGAGGCAATAAATTATAAAATGTACATAGAGCAGAGGTGGGGTTGGTATGCATCTAGAGAGGAGTCTAGTCAACATGTTCTAGTTCTTGCATTATAGAATCTGAGTCCGTTTCTGGGGTTATCTTGGTGAGAATTATTGTAGGTAGCTGTTTATATCTTTTAAAGAATAAATAACACACCCGTGAATGGTGATTACTTAATCAGGGCAAAGTATAGTTAAGTGTTTTACTTTAGTGGGGATACTTGTGGTAATTAAATAAATAATAGTAGATTCTCTTTAGAATTATGATTGGTTCTTGTTCCTTCTTAGGTTCATAGGTTCATAGGTAGGTACTAGGCTATCTGTCCAAGGGCATTTATAAGCTTAGCCACAGTGTATCAGCTTTTGCCGCCCCATTGATTAATTAACTGAGCCTCTGTCAAGAAGAGCCAATGAAGTGATCCCAGGGGTGTATTTTCTGCTACCCATCCACTCATCACGGTTTCTCTTGAAGAGTGTTAGTGAGGGGCTCTGCCTAATGTAGTTAGGAATTTTGTTCCAAAACATGGGGAGTCTCTGTGACAGGAATCTATCCCTCCAGCATGTTCTATTTATTGTTGTGGCGAGGTTTAGCTCACTAGAGCGAGTGGCTCGCAGTGACTTGGATTTCTTTAGGTGGAGCATGTCCATCAATTCCGAGTTGGACATGACTTTGTAAGTCAGGCAGAGATCACCTCTGAGTAAGCGATATGTCACTGAATACAGCTGGTGTTTTTCCAGTTGGGCTGCATAGGACAAATGTTTGAGACCAGTAATCCTCTTGGTGAGGTACTTTTGTGGTCTTTCCAGCTGTTGGAAGTGTCTTGTGAGGTACATCCCAAATGGGGCAGTGTACTCTATGATGGGTCTGATGAGTGACGAGTAGAAGGACACTATAGCCTCTTTATTTCTAGATGCAAACCCTTTAGTAATTAGATGGGCTACATGGAAGGATTTCCTAACTAATTTGGCAATATGAAACCAAACCAAAAGCACTTGAAGGAAATAAGGCTGCAGGCAATAATTCGATAAGTTTAATGAGGCACAAAAAAACGTTAACGCCAAACACACTCTGTGAATCACTTCAGATTTTGCATAGTATGTTTTTACTATTCTTAAAGAATTTATACAAATGATGGTTTCTTCCACTAGATGACACCAATGTACCATTAATACTTATGAATTTTATACAGTTCTATGTTTATTTGTTTTTGTGGTTGAGAATTTGTGCATTATTAATTATTTGTAACAAAGTTAGTGCAACATTTAGTGACTGATTAAGTATATATATATATATATATAAGTTTGGTTAATATTTATAAGGAAAAGTTTTTTTTCCTTTTTATGATGTCCTTTTAGTTAAACTGAGCTTTGCTGCTATTGTGTATATTTTTGTTTAAATAGAGCAGCTGGCAGTGATGAAATGCTGGTTTAATTGATGGTTAGCCAATTAAGTGATTGTATTTAAGGAGTCAGAATGGAGTGTTAAGATTGTCTGATGAAGTTTTTCTAAACGAAAACGCAGTGTGGAGTGTGTTTGGCGTTAACGTTTTTTTGTGCCTCATTAAACTTATCGAATTATTGCCTGCAGCCTTATTTCCTTCAAGTGCTTTTGGTTTGGTTTCATAGTACTGTTCAGCACTTGTTCCATATTCTATTTTTAATTTGGCAATATGATTGTCAAAGGAGATATTACTATCTACCTGGGTCCCCATATCTCTTATTACCTCTTCTGTATTAAGGGGGCTGCCACCTATGTGGTAATTCATGGGTGTTTTGTTTTTCCCAAATGGAATGACTATGCAATTTTTTGCATTTAGCTTGAGACCATGACTTTGACACCAAGTGTCCATCTCAGTAGGGCCCTTTTGGAGAATGTCCATGTCAGCCGGAGAGTCAGTTATGGCTCCCAGTTTGCAGTCATCGGTGAACTTGGTTATCCATAGTCCTCCTGTGTTTGCCTGTACTTCTGAGAAGTATATGCTGAACAGTAGCGGTCCCAGGACTGAGCCTTGTGGGACACTACTTCTGTCTGGTTTAGAGTCGGACCTGGAGCCCGCTATTCTTACCGTGTGAGTTCTGTCTGTAAGCCAGTTGGCAACCGATCTCATTACGTAGGGATTTATGTTCGGGCTGGTGAGTTTTTCTATAATTCCCGAGTGGGGAATGGTGTCAAAAGCCTTGGCATGGTCAAGGTAGGCTGTGTGAACTACATTCCCCTCATCTATGGCCTTGGTGACTGCCTCGAAGAAGTCAACCAGGGTTAGTAGACATGATCTGCCCTTAACAAAGCCGAACTGGGTCAGGTCAAGAGTTTGGAGGTTCCCAATGTCTTTGTTAATGAGTTCCATGATGATGCACTCCATAGCCTTGCAGGCCAAGCTAGTCAGGCTTATGGGGAAATAGTTACCAGGGTCAGTTGTGGCCCCTCCTTTGTGGAGCAGAATAACCGTTGCTGTGCACCATTCTATGGGTATATAGCCTGTGGAGAGGCTGAGGTTGAACAGTGTGTTTAGGTGGGGGGTTAGTTCATTCTGTAGTTCGTGCAAGATGCAGCCTGGGACATCATCTGGCCCCATTGACGCTGTGCTTTTGGCTTTTGAAAGGACTGTTTTCACCTGTGCGTCTGTGATTTCTGGGACACTACACTTTTCTGGTATTGTTGTGGGCCCTTTTGGGGGTGAAGTTTGCACTAAATCTATCTGCCAGAATGTTGGCAATATCAGTGGGTTCCATATATTTTGTGATATTTTGCACTAGCTCAGAGAATATCTGCGAGTTGCCACTTAGATTCTTCACGTAGCTAAAGAAGGCTTTGTGGTTATCTTTTGAATCCTTGGCTATTTTTCTTTCGAAGATAGCCTTGGAGGATTTTATGAGGAACCTTAGTTTCTTACTGATACTGATCAGGGATGTCTTTCCTTCTTGGGATTTGCTTTTTTTCTGAACTATTCTTCTTTTGTATTCCTCCTTCTATTGTATAGCCTGTTTATGGCAGGGGTCCAACAGACTGGTTTCCTTCTCTTAGGGGAGTGAGTCTTGGTTTTGCTAGGGATGGCACAATCCATGCATCCTTGTAGGTGCTCATAGAGTGCATTTGTAAAGGTTCTTGCATCTTGGACACTGTTATCCTTAAGCGTGGGGGCTATGAAACATACCATCTCTGTCTTAAGTAAGGTGAAGTTTGCTATAGAAAAGTTTTTCACTGTGGTTTCCTTGGTTGGAGGCGGTGGTGTGGTGTGGACATCCAGAGTGATTAGTTTATGGTCTGATCTAACCAGTGACAGGTTGACCTCTGGTGTGGAACACCTGTTGCCCATGTTGGTGATGACCATGTTCAATATGTTTTCACCTCTGGTGGGGAGTTTACCAGCTGATCCAGGGCATTTGAGTTGATAAATTTCAGGAAGCACTGGTCCTGGGAGTTTGTACTTTAGTAGTTTTCCCAGTTAATGATAGGGTAATTGAAATCGCCCAATATCTGAGTGTTCGGTAGGACCTTCATCTTTTCCAGTGTCTGCAGAAAGGCGGAGTGGTGGTCCTGGGTCATGGGGGGTGATCTGTAGCAGGCCACATTTTGCATTGCAGATTTGCCTGATGTTAGTTGCACATGGATGATCTCGGAGGTATCATACTGCGCCATTAACCTGGAGGTATAGGCATCCTTGATGAATATGGATACACCCCCCTCCTTTTGTGTTTCGGTCCATGTTTTTTGGCTGAAATGTGTGGTATGAGTTGTAGCCCAGTAGTGCTGGGGTGCTCTGTGGAGCCTTGAACCAGGTTTCAGTTATTGTACAGATGTCGATGTTCTCCATACTGAGGAGTGCTTCGAGCACGTGCATTTTGAAATTTAAACTCCTGGCATTGAGTAGCATGACCCTCATTTTTTTATTCGTGCTGTTTACAGAGGTGGGTTTGACTTTTGAGCCTTGCCTAAAAAAGGCACTATGGGGGCAGCAAGAGCCTTGGCCAGTATTCGAAAGTCTAGGGGTGACAGATGCAAGCTGTCTCTTGCGAAGCAACGAGGCCTGTCAAGCATGTCATCACAGACTGACAGACATTGGATCCCTTCTGAATGACACCTGAAGCTTAGCCAATTGTTGAAATTGATCATTTTTTCTTTATACTGTGGTATCATTCTTGGTGAGGACAGGATGCTATTCAGGGTCAGGGTCATACCCGCCTGGGCTACATGATCAGAGAGCTCTTCCATGTCTCTTTTCATGTAGTCCAGGGAGGTACATCTCAGGTCATTCACACCAACATGAACAATGACAGAGTCATATTTTACTTGTTCTGGAGTGACCTGAGTGCTTGTGTTATGTGGCGGATTCTGGCTCCCGACAGGCAGCTAACAGTAACCTTCTCCTTGTCCAGCCTAGTGAGTAGGACGTTAGTGTGCCTGACTATAGAGTTGCCTATTACTAGTGTGTTAGGTATGTTATTTCTCCTTAAGAGCTGTGATTGTGCAGCACACTGATTTTGTGTTTTATGTGTTGTCTGGTTTGTGACGGGAGGTGCAGGTTTTTTGGGTATCTGCTTTGGAGGTCTGTGATGCTTTTGCAGGTTTTTATTTGGAGCCTCCAAGTATAATTTTGTGTATTTATGTGTATTTTTTGCCATTGCTGGTTTAATATGTCTATGTGAGGCTGGAGGTGTGGTGCAAGTGTTAACCTTCTCCGCATGACTGCCTTTTCCAGTCTTGAGTGGAGAGAGCTTAGCCTCCAATTTAGCTATATAATTGCATCTCTCGCATATGTTAATGTTTTGTGGCAGGAGGAGAGGGTTGTCTGTGTACATGAGGCAGTTGTAACATTGCCTCACGATACCCAGGTTCACCAGCTGGACTGGAGAGTATACCTGAAATTGCCCTTTGGACATGCCTGAATAGTAGGGTGAGCTGCTTAGTCGCTTGGTTGGTGAGGGGTAAATAATGAGCCTTGCCCTGCTGGGCAATCAAGTGTCGGGGTATATTAGTGCTTGCTATTAGGTCTGAGCAAGTGCTGGACTGTAGGATGCTTTTTAAATGCTTAGGTTGAGAGTTAGACTACTTTCAAGGGAAAAACTGAAGAGGAGACTTGGTGGAGTTGGGATAAATTTATCCCTAGCTAACCGGCACTGCCCAGATGTGCAAAACCGTGCAAACATGGTTTTTACAGCAGGGAAATGAAAGAGATAGAAATTAGCCCAAAATGGCCTATAAACTACTAACTTCTGGGCTGGAACCACTCCTCCAGGGACAGATGGCTGCTCAAAGCTCCCTCTCTCACAGGTGAACAGAGAAACCTCCCTCTATCCAAGTAAGGTATGGGCAACTCAGAAAATTGTAATACAGCTCTGAATTCAGCACTAGCCTGAAAACTGGACTATACCAGCTTAGAAAGGTGGGAAACAAGGAACAATTTTTTTTTTAAAAGATAAGGCAAAAACAGTAAAAAATACACTTAAAACAGCTTTAAATGACTACAAACAGTAAAAAAATACACATAAAACAGCTTTAGATGACTACAAGCAATCAGAAAAGGCTTTTAAACAACTTACCCAATTAACCAATAAAAAAATCTCAAAACTGAGCCCTGTTCCTGTAGTCTTCAATCAGGCAAGTTCTAACTGCACACTCCTGCCACTGGGGTGCAGGGGAACCTTCTCCAAAAAAGAAGGCCTGGATTAGTGCTCAAGTTATACAAACAAATCTAGATTCAGCAGGCCTGGATGTAGTCTATGCTACAGCAAACAAGGTGCACCAATTTCAGTAAGAAACAGTTCAAATATGCAGGCACTATAAGTCTTTAACCAGAAATTCCCAGCTCAGAAGGGCAGAGTCCATCCTCTCCTCCCACAAGAGTGCAGACCACAAACCTTCTTAATGTAAAATAACTGGCCTGAAGCCTAAGTGCTTAAACCAGAACTAATACACTTTTAGAATAACAGACACTGAGCCCTCAATCAGCAGTTCCCAACTTAGAAGGATGTAAGCTACCTGTCCTGCCACAACAGTGCAGACCACAAAACTTCTTAACGTAAAAAAACTGGTCTGAAGCCCAAGTGCTTAAACCAAAAGGCTTAGAATGATAGCTACACTTTAATCAGGTTACTACACTGCAGTAATAATTACAATTGAATACTTATTCTGTAGATTTGTTTTGGCATTCTTAAAGTTGACTTTGACAATGATAATCAGTCTGTGGTGTTTTGCACAGCTGGAAAATATCTAATAGTATGTTCTGTAATAAAGTCAAGTTGGAAGGAGGTGGAATATAGATAGTATCTAGAAGAATCTTGAAATGGCAAATTAAAATAAACTGAACGAATGTCACATTAAGGCTTTTGTCAATATTGCTGGATGCTCTTAGGGACAGGATTGTGTTAATGGCGTTGTGGATAACAGCTTGAGAGCCACCACATTTTGCAGATTAACTGTTACTGTATATATGGTTAGAGTTAGAAACAGCAGGTGATATGTAGGAGCTGTCTTTAAGCCATGATTTGGCAAAGGCCATAATTTTGGTTTGACATTGTTAACCCATAGTTTCTAGTCTGACCAGTTTGCTGCTAATGCTAATGTGAGTGAGCTACAAAGTGTTTCTTTCAGGGTAGTGAGGATAGGTAGGATTTGGATTAGGTTTGATATCCCTCCTTTGTGTGAGAATGGTGGTAATGATTACAGAGGGTTTTAAAATTATAGACAGAAATCTTAGGTGGAGATACATACGATGCATAATGGATTATTTGTCACATAAAGGGTGGAATTTTACAGTAGAGAGTCGATTTCCATACATCGATTATCTGAACCGCGGCCTTCCAAAGTGTTTGGGTAGGAAAAAAAATAAAGTCTGAATATATAAACATTATACATATTCACTTGTGCATGTTATTTGAGCTTGTAGCCAGGTAAAAAAATAAAAACAATTGAGGGAAGAATAGAGAGATGATTCAGGAGTAAGTGATACAAGGGAGCAGAATTAGCATATTTGAAATATAATTGTGAGGGGTTTATGTGAGTGGGAGTTCAACCAAAAGGTAGCATACCACAGAGGATGAAAACATGAAGATTTTGAGATGAAATAAATGAGGGCAGTGTGAGAAAAGGAAAATGTTATGTTACTGTAAGAGAAGGTAGTGGTGGGAATAAATAAATGGGAGTGATTGGAGTGCTGATAAAATGTGAGTGGAATAATATCTTTAACAAAAGTGAATGAAATATAGTAAAGATATAAAGTAATATGTGTAGTAAACACATGTAGTAAAATGTGATAGTGTAAAATGAATCGAGTGAAGACACACTATAATGCAGTAAAATGAAATACAATAAGTGATATAGCAATAGTATAACAAATAAGACATCCAAATAGAATTTAGAGCAGTTGTATGAAACTGTTAAGTTATATTGAGCAAAATATTTTGTATATATTTGAAGTGAAATAAATAGGTATAGGCAATGAAGAAATGTATTGCAAAGTTAGAAGGAATGAAATAAGGTATTTATTTGCACACACACACACGCTACTAACTTCCACTTACATTCACACACACATCTATTCTATTTATTTGCAGCAAAGGTGTGTGTGTTTGTGTGTGAAAATGCTCCCATTTTAATACACCTGATGGTTAGAGGTACTTAGGCTCAAACCCTGTACCTTGGGTACAGGGTAAAAAGAGCCTAAAGTCCCTAGCTACCACCACTTGTGAATTTGTTCAGGTTTTTTTGTGCTAAGAGGTTGAGAGCTATGGTGAGAAATGAATTTGTATTCCCCCATTATTGGCTTTGTCCAGTTTTTTTGTGCTAAGAGGTTGAGAGCTATGGTGAGAAGTGAGAACTGAATTTAATTGGCTTTGTTCAGGTTTTTTATGCTAAGAGGTTGATAGCTATAGTGAGAAGTGAGAACTGAATTCACTAAATGATAGCCATTTAAGTTTCAGTCTTCCTAACTTTCAGGAAACTGCTGGTTTGGCATAGTGGTATGTTGCTCTGACTGTAGTGCATAGGGTCCTGGGTTCAATACTTGCCAGTGAAATGCATAGTGGTAACACATTTTATCTAGCAACTTTCCAAAATTATAAAAGCAATGTTTAAAATGTGTCCCTGTTGTTTTGTTGGCCTTTTGCCCCCCCCCCAAAAAAAACCTGAAATTGAAAATAAGTATGAGAAGCTGTGCAAGATGCCTATGGCTTACACTACTGTGTAATGTACTGTGTATGGGTGGCACAGTGGTGCAGCGGTTAATGCTGTCGCCTCACAGCAAGAGGTTCTCCGGTTCGATTCTCAGCCGGGGTGCTTTCTGTGTGGAGCTTGCATGTTCTCCCTGAATTCGCGTGGGTTTCCTCCAGATACTCTGGTTTCCTCCCACATTCTAAAGACATGCTTCTGGAGCATTTCTCTCCAGGCCTCTGCTGAAAACAGGATCTGTGGAACCTAGTCGGACTTTCCCGGTCAACAAATGTTAAATAAGTAAAATAAAAAATACTGTCATTCTATTTATAGTGTGGGTGTGGAAGTAGACTTTTATGATGGAAATGTTCTTAATTAGGGAGTTTTATCATTATTGGTTCATGCATTTTGTTTCATTGCGTACAGTACAGCCTACTGGAAAAATGTTCAAACAATAAATTTAAAATGCGCTCTGTCTAACAAGTGTGATGTATTATACAAGGAATATAATTTAATAAAGTCAGGAAGGTGTATCAAAGAAAAGAACACATATGTTAGTTGTTTAGCATGTAAGGGGCCAATGATTTGAAAACAGCCCAAAGGTAATCTTTATCCACCACTGGCCAGAATGCATTTTCTTTGTATGTGGTGTGGGTTTCAATGTTGTTTCAATGAATGTGAGTTTCAAAGGCAGAGAAGTTTTAATGCCGAGTCTATTTTCATTGTGAGACAGTATTGCTTTATTTAGCAGATGTCTATTAGTGTTTGTGCATTGTGCTTTAAAATATAAAAATAAAATCCAAATAATCATTGTAGAAGTAAAGCAGTATGCACATATTAGTGTTTATGGTAAATGGGTTGAAATAGCCAGGTAATGGGACTTTGAAATGGCTGCAGGGGGACTCTGGTGCCATATTTTGGTTGTCTATTCTTCAGTTTGCATTTGAAAGTTGATATCTCACAATTCCATTGGAGTGGGTGGGGTTATGTAATTATGTATCAAATTATAATGTTAATCAGAGTACAGATTTGTACCTATTTTTCATTGGCCTTGTCCAGATTTTAGATGTTTCCAGGTAGAGCGGTATGATGTCAATGTTCTGGAATTGAGGGCAGTGCTCTTAGTGTTGTGGGCCTTCCAAAATACCCTTCCCCCAGGAACAATTGCGATGCAATCAGACAATATGTCAGTAGTCCAGTACATCAACAAACAAGGCAGAACCAAGTCTTACCCTCTGTGTTGAGAAGCTGTCAGAGTGTGGCACTGGGTGATTTCTTCCAACCATTTTTTGATAGCAATACACATTCTGGGGAGCTCAAATGTGATAGCGAACAAGTTGAGCAAGTGCATTCTCCTGCCTCATGAGTGATCTCTCAATCCCAGAGTGGCAGAGGAGATTTTCTGTCACTGGAGCCAGCCTTGATGTGACCTGTTTGCACCTCCGCTGAACAGTAAGTACAGCAGCTACTTCACTCTAATTCCTCCACAGAGGAAGTCCCTGAGATATGCTTTCCTTCACATCTGGCCCTCCAGTCAACTTTATGCCTTTCCCCCTTCCCACTGATTCCTCTCTTCTTAAAGAAAGCCATCAGGTTGAGGAGCAAGGTGATCCTCCTTGTACCATTTTGGCCTTGACAAGTCTGGTTCCCTTTCTGTGGCCTCATCTAATTCACTGACCATGGATTCTGGACCCAGTTCCGGATCTTCTGTCTCATCCACAGGGACTGGTGCACCCTAGTCTTCAGAACCTCAAGCTTACAGCTTGGCTCCTCCAATTTCATTAGTTGCCAGGCGGAAAAATTTATCTTCTTCAGTCCAAAAAATTTTACTGGCTTCCCATAGACCTTCCATCAGAAAACTTTACCACAGCAGGTGGAAAATATTTTCTATTTGGGCACATGATAATGGTCTTAACCCCTTATCCACACCAGTTGAAAAGGTACTGGAGTTTCTAGCTATGCTTTTCGAACATGGAACCTCTGTTTCTACTATTAAGGTCCAACTAGCTGCTATTTACAATTTCCACTATGGCTTTGAAGACAATTCACTAATTTCCCATACACTATATAAAGTGTTCATGAAAGGAGCCTTGCAGTTGAAACCACCATATAAAGACCCTCTAGCTTCTTGGGATCTGACTATGGTTCTGCAGTCTTTGGTCTTTTCCCACTTTGAAGCAGTGACTACCTTCACTTAAAGTTTCTTTCATGGAAGACCATTTTTCTGATAGCTATTACCTCCGCCAGAAGAATTTCCAAAATACAAGCACTAACTCCAAAACCCCCATATTTGATTTTTTCATAAGGATAGGATTTCACTATTGACCTTGGACATAGCCTCTTCAACTCCATATACATAGTCTTCTGTCTTTCTGTGTACCTGCAAAATCGATCTGAGGTAATCTGGAGAGGGGTATTATGGGTAGAGACAGCGCAAGAGTTTTTGGCTTGTGCGAGCTGTATAATGGCTCAGAACTGAGTCCCAAAGGTCAAGGATAAAAGAAGATCGAAAACACAGATGGAACTTTATGGTAAAAACATAACTTCTTATTTTCTTTTTTCTCTCTGTCTTCTTTTTTGAAACAGCTCTTCTTGAGAAGCCTCATACTCACTCAACATTTCCTTCATTTCAGCCTCTGATTTTGCAGTTT
Organism: Protopterus annectens; assembly: GCF_019279795.1. Classification (NCBI taxonomy): domain Eukaryota; kingdom Metazoa; phylum Chordata; order Ceratodontiformes; family Protopteridae; genus Protopterus; species Protopterus annectens. Next base: position 378,805,535 of record NC_056729.1, on the reverse strand, counting down.
TATCAGTTCATCTGAATAGCTAGTTAAAGATTCTTCTATTTTCCAGCTTTTTATTTCAGTTGATATATTCCTTCAATGCTTCATTTATTTTAATTACCTTTAAGTACATTTGATTTTTTTCTCTGAATTACTGGAAACCATCTTGTGAATAAAAGATGAAGCCTGAACTGCTTTTTGCTGAATAGCTGCAGGATCCTTCTTGGCTAGTGTTTTCACGTCACCTTTTCTGGTTGATTTTCTTTCAGGTTCTCTAAATTTCGGCCTCTTGGCAGTGTACTTACTAGCCGGTAACTGAATTTTACCCAGTGTGTTAATTTCATTGACTCCCTTTTCTCTGTTTTCACACTGGGAGAGTTGAAATTAAGCTGCTGGTCATTTTGTAGCCATCTTAGAAGTCATACTGTGGTTTATTTTTATCTGTGGTAACATGGTAACATGTATACCGAATGTATATCCTTTACTGAGTACACACTGGTTACCTTTTTTGCTATTACAAATTATAACTGCACATGGCTTTTTGTAACATTTCCTAATGATTCTGGCAAAAAGACATAAACTAGCAGGTTATATAAACTGTATTTTGAAGACAACATAAGAAGATATGTATGTGAGGAGAGACTATTTTAAATTGTTGGCAGTAGAGAAGCAGCCAGGCATAAAGCACCATAAGTTTTTGAAATCCCTATGAGGAGCCAGAGAGCAAGACTGGAGCCTGAAAATGTGTGTGTGTGTGTGTGTGTGTGTGTGTGTGTGTGTGTGTGTGTGATATGCTGGAAAGTGCAGATAGCAAGGGAAGTGTCCACACGTAAAGGCCATACAACCTACAGTGGTCCAGAAGCTACCGTGAGACAAGTGTTACACAAGTGGAAGAGATGAAGGCAGAATGTTGAATAAAGCATGACCAGATACTGTTCTGACACAGAGGTATTACTGCTGCTCAGGTAATTCTGTACGAGCTGACTCGTGATCCTCTGAGTATTTTGTACTGCATCTCATTAAAGTACGATTATGTAAAACATTGCCAGGATTCAGTACAAGCAATACAGCAATGGAAGCAGTATTTCCCCCAGCATTATCAAAGAGAGAAAATACTTATACCAGGTGGAATATAGCTCAGGTGTTTTGTATGTATTAAATCTGTGTTCAGAGACAGCTAAGGGATGGTTTCTGCAATGGGATGATGTGATTATGTCAATCTCATAGAAGGATAGGGTAGGTAGTTAGACTCTTACCTTGATGGCTTGAGTGAAAACTACATATTTAAATCTTCCTGTCTCTCTCGGTGCTAGTCTGAAATGTGGCTATTAAAGTTAATAACAGAGTAACAGCTGGACAACTATGACAGATGGAAGTAATCTGTTTGGAGACAAAGTATTAGTGACATGGAATAAATGATACAAATGAGAAGATATGTCATGGGCAGGCAGGCACCAGGGAGTACCATTTGAACTGCCAAGATTAACAATGCTGAGCCCGGGAATGTGGGCACTGAATGAGCAAAAATCCAGACTTATATATACACTAAGTCCAAGATCGCTGTTTCTCAGCATATTCCCTTTTCCCTTATGTATGGCAATCTTGGAGTTAATATATAAGTTGGGATGGGGGCTGGGGGCTTGTGCCCCTGGAAAAAAACAAGTTTAAAGGAGAAGAGTAGTGTACGAGATCTGCTCTTCTCCTGTGTTTTCTTTCTTTTGGCCAAATGTTGACATTACATGGGAGCATACCCAGGGACAAAAAGTTATCCTAGCTGAATTAACAGAAAGAAAATAGCTGATGGGAAAGTGAGTTATCAGCATACTCAGATACATATTTGCATATAGAAACTATCAGACACTTAAACAGATGCTGTGTTATAAAGATTTTAAGAATGAGGATGTGATGTTACAAAGTAGAATAAA
>NC_056729.1:378784263-378803134 GCF_019279795.1 Protopterus annectens | reverse complement strand
GCTTGGGTAACAGGGGGCACCCTCGTATTCCACAGTATTTACCAGTTTTGAGGTCCAAAAGTGGCCCCCTTTATTCCCGAATGTCCCGGCTCTTTTTTGAAATTTTTTCGGCCTTTTTTTTTTTTTGGTGATGCCATCGCATGCAGAGGCATGTGCGATGACGTCAGCTTCATGACCAGCCTGCCAGCCTGTTGGAATTTGGCTGAGGGTGTGTGTTTTGTTTATCTTTTACTTGCGAGTATGTGTGTGCACTTCATACACACATCTTGCACTCTGGTTGCAGCAGCCATTCAGAAGAGATGGAACTCGGAATAAGGAGTAAATACAGTCTACAGATCAGATCCCCAGGGCCAGTGTGAAGTGAAGTCTCAGTCAGAGAGAAAGAGTGTTTTTGGTTTTAAATTAAAAGGCTCCAGCTAATATTTATTTATTAGAATTAGAACAGGCACTGGCAGGCAAGAAGCAATGGTTGCAACCCCTGTCCAGCTATGTGAATAGCGAGAGAGCGAGTCATCCTGTCCATCATCAATAATTAAGGTAAAATAAAAATAAAGACATGATTTAACAGTACAATCAATAGTGCAGTGGTTGCAAGCATTTATCAAAGGTTACTCCTTAGCTCTACTGGCATGGCTGCATGGGCAATAGACGAGTTTTTAACTTCTTCAGTTTATTGTATTAACTCCAGAAAGTCCTCTAATGAATATAAAGCAATAAAACATAGTTTTGTACATTATCATTGGCTATCATAGATCTGAGCTAATTATTTATTACACATGTAAACAAATATGCATGCAATGTTATGTTTTGAGGACTCACTTGATTTATTGTTTTTTATGGCTCTATTTTCTAGATTAAAAAAATCTTGTGTATATTTGCATTACATACATTGAGAGCTCCGATATTATAGTAACAGTCAACAAACATAAACATTGGGCAGGATTCACGAAGCCTCCGTGTAAGAGTTATAACTCATACACGGAGGCTGCAGTTAAACGGAGTGATGTCAGCATGCTTTGCATATTCATGAGAGCATGCTGAATCACACCTAAGGCTAACACGGTCCGTGTAAGACAGTAGGGGGCGTGTCCGTAGGCCGAGCCCTGTAAGCGGACACGCCCCCAGAAGAGTAAAAGTGCCCAAAGTAAATACCCACGAAAGAGTCCACGGAAATGTGAATAAACACAACACAACACATGCCCCCACAGACTATGAACAGAAAACATATAAATAAACATGTTATATATTTTTTTAAATTGTAAAAAAGTTTAACCGTGAGTGCGCTCGTTTGCGCGGGCGTGCCCGTAGCGCAGCTACAGTTAGCAGTCAGTGGGAAAGCATATAAAAACTAAATATGCAAAGTAAGCCAGGAAGCAATAGCGTAGCGGTAGAGATGTTGGCTGAAGAGCAGGCATTCATGGTTCCAGTCCCCACAACACCAATATTTATTTTTAGCAAAATAAGCACGAAACAAGTCCCTGACAAATATGTACGCATAAAACTACATTTTATGTAAAATGTAATGAAATAGGCCATTTATACTGAAGAAATGTGAGGTAACAAAAGAATAAAAAATGCCAGATGTGCCCATAGCTGAGCTACAGTTTAACAGGGTGAGTGCATCTGCCCGTACGTGAGCAGTGGTTTAACTGGTGCAAAATGAGTGCCTGTAGCTGAGCAGTGGTTTAACATGCTGAATTTAAGTGCCCCTAGCTCAGCTGAGCGTAATATGCATGCCGATAGCCAAATGAGGCTTAAACCAGCGTACCCCGTTTGCGCGGAGCTGCGCGCCGCACAAACAAGCTAACCGACGGGCAACGTTGAGCAAGCCGTATCAAAACTGCCTTTACACAGACACACCCTTCAGCATGTCTAGACAGTCATGAAAAATAAAAAGCAGTGGCCAGGTTCGAACCCAGGATACTATACACCATAGTCAAGGTACCAAACCACTAAGCCATGACAGCAGTACCTAGAAATGCAATAATAGCTAATATATAGGAATGAATACAAACTGGAGCATAACAATGCAGGTTTGCTGAAGTTGATACAATTCCAAAATGGCCAATCACAGATATGTGTGGGAAAAACGGACTATATAAGCCCCATAGGCAGGAATACACAGCATAAACGATTGTAGAACTGAACTGCAGGCAGAATGACAGGAGTAGGAGAGGGTAGTTGCTTGCGAGCACAGAGGTGGGGCATTGAGGAGTCCAGGTACATGGTCTGGCTCCTAGTCCACAATCATGAGGCCCAACTCATGCAGGGCCAGGTCCTCTGGGGAGCATACAGAGCTGAGGCGTGGGACCGGTTGGCTCATGATCTCACCAGTGCCACAGGGATTCCAAGGACTGGTGAGCAGGTCCATCACCACCATGCGGACCTGAAGAGACGCAAGCAGGACCAACTGAACCTTTGGATCCAGGAGGCCCGGCAAATGCCCAACGCCCCACTACTGAGTAAGTTACATTTAATTATGTATGTAAGAAATTAAACTAGCTGATATTATGGAGATGTGTATTCCAATATTACTTCATTTATATTACAGCTGCAGGTGTCCATTCTGCGAACCGCAGAGCCTATGGCGATAGGCTGGTGCGGTTGCGCCACCAGGCAGGTCAGTAATCCACTACCAGTAACTGTAAAGAAATATAAAATTATGACAGTCAGCAAAAGAGTGCAGTGTAGTCACTAAGGAATAAAATGTGCAAGTAACAGTGTGAAAGTGTCTGCAAGTATTGCTTGATTACAAAAGTGTGTTTCAGCCTGTAAGTTAAACCGAAAAATGAAAATGTCTGACATAAATTCTGAAATAAAAATGCCCCACCTGTAAGAAAATAGTACACAACCTGCAGCAGACTGAAAAGTATATCTGCAGAAGATGATAAAATCACGTGTGAAATATATCCCTGTTGAAATACTGAAACATGACAGAAATGAGACTGCTGGAAAGGATTGTAATAACTACAGGTAAAACATGTCAATAAAGCCTAGAAGTAAGTACCATCCTGAATAGTAAAATGAAAGCAAGTGAGAGAGTGTGAGAAAGTGTCATGAATCCAGCAGTACAGAAGTAATAACCCTTGAATAAAGTATACTGCAGTCAAGACAGAATGAAATGCATGTGAGAATCAAAACCAAACAGCGAAATCTGTTCAAAGTGTTGCTGCATCTTGAATGTGTATCCCAAAATCTGGATATGTTGCTCTCAGTCTGCAATATGCAGATAGGATGATTGTCTGATATACCAAACATCCACACTTGTCTACAGCTATATAAAGCAAATGTAGCAGGATGATGTAGCTGAACAAAGCTAGATATGAATGTGTATGAAAAACAATAAAATGTATATTGATGTTGCAGTAACAGTCCTATCACCAAGTTGAAATAGTTATCATATAGGAAACTGTAGTTAGAACAGTAGTGTGTATATATCTGTAGCTATTAGAAATGTACAGCATATGTATTGGTATTTGAAGGTGTTAATATTATTTTCTTCACCCCATCCTATAACCACATATAACCCATTCCACGTGAAAATGGTATGTGCAATCACAATTAACACCCCTGGACGTTTGTCCTGTTGGGTCATATATATTTGCATGTCCGTTGATGCATCTGCCCTGTTCATACATCCAAACCTGATGGCCTGTTGCCATCAATTAACCCTGCATGTTGTTGGACTGTGTATTGCTGTTCAAATTATGCATGTGTTATGCACGCTGTTCAATGGTGTGAATATCTGGGTGTTTGGTTAATGGGAATACTAATGCATGCTGTTACAACTAATTGTGAATGGTATTATATGTCACTAACCCAAACTGTCATGACATAATGCAAAACATAGGATGACAGGGAAGGCGGGTTCCAGCGGACCCACCTCTCCCACCTCAGCTGGCGAGTGCACCTGGCACTAGTGCCGAGTCTGGACCCTCCTCTGGTGGCCCTGTGCCACCTGCGGGTGGAAGCGCTGCAGGGGATAGGGCTTGCCCCCCTCTGCAAGTGTGGCCGGAGGAGAACCACCACTCACCCTCCGTAGCGTCCGGACTGTGGTGTGTAGGGAGATTCGGGACTCTGTTCTTGAGCCCCTATGCCAGCTTGAGGCATGGGTGGCACAACTTACGGGCATGCCTGTTACCCGGCCTACACAGCCCCCAGCACAGCCCCGTCCTGGGCAGTGAAGGAACAGTGGCAACTGCCTATGGGTGGGGATATCAGTTCCACTGTTGCCATCTGTGGGCTCATGGGCTCTGGATATCCAAACCTCCGTCCCCGTCAATTGTGTAACCCCCCCACACATGTCATACACCGCCCCTGTATGCATCTTGTTTGTCTTGTCTGTTTACCTACCCAACCTACCTCCCCAGCTGTACCGACTTTCTTCACCTGACATACCACTCTCACCTGAAAAAAAAAAAAAAAAGGGCACTCTGTACCCACAAAAAAATTACGCCCATACATAGCTGCCCATTCCGCACACATGTCTGCTGGACATGGAATCTATCAATTACAATTGGCTGTACAAGTATTATTGTTGTCCTGACACCTCTCTCAGGGGTGGAAGGTTTCAAATGTCACACCAAATTACATACATATGCACAGCTGTTGCTGATGAAGAAATGGGCAGCTATGGGCCTTACCTACATCCCTCCTGCAAATCCCAAGCTTGTTTCCCTACTGTCTTACCCTCTTTGTGACCCCTTTTTCACCACTTTCCTGTCTCCCCATTTTCATTTCTTTCAAAGAAAATAGCGCGGGTGTGCGCCAGAGTAAGCACTGTTAAGCGGTTGTAAGTGGGTGTGCGCGTGTGTGCGTGGAGCTAACCGCCAGTGTGCATGCGTGAGCTCTGCGCAAACCAGCGCTAACCCGGTTACATCTGCTTAAAAGTGCCTTAGTCACTTTGATTGACAGGTCCTGTACTCAGTTCAAAAGCAAAATAAAATCCCACTGTCAGTCCCGAATCCAGGACCTTGGAAACACTAGTCTGTATGACCTACCACTAAGCCATGACTCTTATACAAGAACATTGTGCTAAAATAAATATAACATGTAATAGTAGGGATGAATGTAAAGGGAATATAGGATGTGTAGTACCCAAAGCATGTCATGTAGAATTACTGTCAAAACTACTGGATTCCCATAATAGTAGTGTGTGAACAGAAACAGCCACGCTAGTTGTTAGCTTGTAGGTAATAATGTCAGTTAATGTACATATATAAATGTATGTATATGTACATATATATATATATATAAATATATATCTATATATAGTTGTAGGTGTCATTGTGCATACACACTTACTACAGGGAACAGGAGAGAGGAATGGAGAAATGTGAATCTACAACACAGCCTGAATCATGAGAGAGATACTAACCTTTACACTCACAGAACAGTGTCCACAGCATACCAGCATGGTCCCCGCCCTTACAATATGAAAGGGCAACGCCTATCTCACATACCCTTTTATAGCACTGACCTGAAATCACAGTGAGAACTGCAATCAGTACACAACTGGCTGTATGCAATTAGTAATCCCACTTCACAAAGGAGGCAGCTCTACTGAATTCTCCAATTATAGGCCAATAGCTATACTCTCTCCACTTGCAAAGATTATGGAAACTTTATTCATAGACAATTCATGCACCACCTAATCCAAAATTGCCTTATGGCAGACACTCAGCATGGCTTCCATCCTCATCACAGCACTACTTCAGGCCTCCTAGCCTTTACTAACACCATAAACCATACTTGCAACACTAATTATATATCCTCAGCCCTCTTTTTGGATCTTTCCAAGGCATACGATATGGTTGATCACCAACTTGTAATCCACACCCTGCAAACATTCTGTCTAGTTACTGGAGCCTTCCAATGGCTTCAATCCTACCTGCATGGTCGACAGCAGGCTGGCCTCTGGCAGAACAAACTCTCTAACCTTCTACCTAACACCCTCAGAGTACCACAAGGCTCTATATTAGGGCCCTTGCTGTTCTCCATCTTCATTAACGACCTTTATACTGTCATCCCAAAAGTCAGCTGTATCCTATATGCTGAAGACTCTACTCTGATCTGCTCAGCCACATCTCCAGTAGAGTTATGGTCAGCTACTCAGACCACCTTTAATACAATAGAAAACTGGCTTTCTGAACATCGTCTGATCCTAAATCCCAAATAAACTAAACTGCTGTTATTTCACCAACACGTAGGTCTACCGCTTTCACCTTTACCATAACATCAACTGATGGCACAATAATCTCCCCTGACCCATCTACTAAACTGTTAGGTGTCATCATAGACAATAATCTCAAATGTGACCTACATGTTAACCACATTATCAAAGCCATCAATAAAAGACTAGGGTCACTTTACAGAATAAAAGCCTTCCTAACCCCTCCAGCTAAAGGTGCCATAGCTCGCTCACACCTTCTTTCAACCCTTCTGTATGCATCCCCTCTACTCTCGAATATGAACAAGACTGTTCTTAACAAACACTCAATTTGCTACAACCACATTGCCAGGTTTGCCACTGGGCTGCCTTTTAGGACACATCATTGCATCAATCTAAATCAGTTTGGTTGGCTTGCAATACCCAGCCTAATACAGTATAACCAACTGATTATGGCCTATAAAATCCTCTATAATCCAGACAATACTCCTGCACTTCAAATATTATCACCCCCTATAACAATCCTAAACCGCTTTGATCCTCTAACAAACTACTAATTCAGACTAGCAAATTTGATAACACAGCCGGTGATTCTCTCTTTGCAAATCTCTGTAAGTAGATCCTGGAACTCTCTTCCAGCTGATATTACCTTACTTTCCACCTTAGGTCAATTTAACACTAGACTCAAACAACATTTGTCACTTAACTGGCTATGTCAATGTATCAAGCCTGGCTAACTCAAATGTGTAAAATCTGTTAACCAGTTTACTGTGTAATTTAATTTAATCCTGACTTGTGCTCAGGACTAACATTAACCTGTGGAACATGTTTAACTTGCTTACTTATGTAATCTCTGTAAATAATCTGTTTGTAATATGTAATGCTGGTATTATGTAATGCTGTATCTGCTTACCCTTGTAGCTTTTCTCCCCGGGCCTCCCCTGGAAATGGACATGCACCCAGTCGGACTATCCCGGTCAACAAATGTAGGATAAATAAATAAATAAATAACATATATTACAGTGACTACAATACAAGTCAGACATTGACATGCACTGACAGCATGCTGAACACACTGGGGCATACGTGGGGACTCAGAATAGCATCCTGCCTGAGCATCACACACCTCCGCAGCTGGCACACAGGCATATGTTCCGTTGGAACAGAGCACATGCCACACATGGCACACACATACCCTGTGCCACACACTCACAGCCTGTAGGGCTACACAACACACCTGCTACAGACGTGTCAGGTACCTGTCTTGGGTGCTGCACTGGGGTCCCGCTCAACAGGCTGTATCTGGTGAAGGTCACAGTGATATGCCTCAGGGGCACTATGGTCCACCACAGAACACATGCATACAGGTCAGTCAGAGGCATGGACACATATGACTCACTCATTGACCATGCCAGTATGGCTGACTTGAGACATACCTCCCTGGACTACATGATAGGGAACATAGAATGGATCTCTCAGCATGTGGCACAGGCCAGTATGAGCCTGATCTTGGTTGCCAACATACCCTCACCAGGTATGCTACCACTATATGTGGGAAGGGTGTTGTATGTCTACATTATGCTCAGTCTCCACTGTCATTCATAGGGTATCCGCTGGCTGTCAACCTGTGCTTACATGCTAGAGAAGCCACAATGATGTGCAAGGGTCATCTTGCACGTGACACCCATGGCCCGATGTATAATGGCAAAGCTCCTTGGTACACACATACTGCCTTATGCTGCAGGACATGGTTTACATAGCCACTAACAGTGCTGCTACACAACAACAGCAGTGTACACCGGAAGATGCATGCACCAGACACTGTCCACAGCACGGTAAACTGCAATGTCTGTGCAGTACCATATTCCTGATTCATGGCTCACAGGTGTTACCCATCACTGACAGGTTATGCCCCATACCATGCCTGTCATCCCCTACACATGTAACACACATGGACAGGGGGGTGGTATCCCAAGGTACCACAGATACACACACCTCCAGGTTGTTGGCACAGCACAAAGCATCAGGGCCTAATCATGTGCAGCTGACAGTGTGTCGGACTGCCATCTGGTTCATAGCCTGGCACACACAACCCTCCCATACACAGGATGACCACCTATCCTCCATAACAACACTGGCAATATGACAGTCTCAAGAACTGTGTTTATATGGCTGGACTGCATCCAGCCAAACATTGTGCGTGAGCAATACTGTAGCTACAACACACTAGTTGAAGGTTTCACAGCATGTGGTCACTGAATTGCAGTGGAATGACATGTTACCACTACCACAACAGGTGGGAACATGCAGCACCTGTACATCGACTACATGTACACTATATGGCCCAGACCAGATGTGTATCCCCTGCTGTAGGTATTTTACCATATACACCCACACTGTATAGACACATACCACGTACGGACCCTGCACAGTAAGACACAGTCATATTGGTATACATTGCAAATACCATTTATCCACTCGAGGCATGTGTCAGACATGGTAACTACTGCAGGTCACAGGTATCTATGTGTATGTGTCACACACATACATCATGTGTGCAATGCCATTGCTGGTTTAGGCAATGGCATGCATTGTTATGTACAAAGACCCACACAAGGTCATACTGTGTGACACAACCACACGTGGCAGTTGTGGGTTACCAAAACATACCTATCTGTACTCTGACAATGGTAATAGACACAGTAGCAGAGCGCACTATTGGCATTACTAGCCAACTAGCCCTGTTTGGCTGTGCTGATAGTGTGGTGACATCCCCTGTGTTTACTGGGGGAATATGCAGCATCTGGTGTATTGTAGTATTTGCCAAAAGGATCTGTTCTCTGACACTTGCATTTACACACACCCTTGCCATTTGCAGGATTCATTCCCCTACCTAACTAAGTCACAACACATGAGAAAGACACATTAGCGAAGCGCACTATTCGGATTACTAGATAGTTCCTCTTCTCTGGCCGTACTTATAGGGTGCTGACAACATCAGTATTCTGAAAGGGTAATGTGCATCAGGTAGTGTGATCTCCTGATTGCCAAAACTAACATGTTTTTCATACGGAAATGCACACATGCAAACTCCCCACATCCAAACACACACCCATGCCATTTACAGGTTTCAAACTCCTACTTATCTGCATTACGACACTCGGGAGAGACGCATTAGCAGAGTGCGCTACTCGCATTACTGGGAGGCTTTCCTTCTCCTGCTGTACTTATAGGGTGCTGACATCATCTGTGTTTAGAAAGGGGAATGTGCATCCTGTAGTGTGTTCTCCCAGTTGCCAAAAGGGACATTTCCCTCACACAAAATTGCACACACACTAACCCCCCTCATCCAAACACACACACTTGCCATTTGCAGGATTCAAACCACTACCTAACTATGTTATGACACTCTAGTTGGACACATTAGTAGAGTGCACTATTCGCATTACTGGGAAGCTTTCCTTCTCCTGCTGTACTTATAGGGTGCTGACATCATCTGTGTTTAGAAAGGGGAATGTGCATCCTGTAGTGTGTTCTCCCAGTTGCCAAAAGGGACATTTCCCCTCACACAAAATTGCACACACACTAACCCCCCTCATCCAAACACACACACTTGCCATTTGCAGTATTCAAACCACTACCTAACTATGTTATGACACTCGAGTCGGACGATTAGCAGAGCGCGCTATTCACATTACTGGGAGGCTTCTCTTCTCCTGCTGTACTTATAGGGTGCTGACATCATCAATGTTTAGAAAGGGGAATGTGCATCCTGTAGTGTGTTTTCCTAGTTGGCAAAAGGGATACTTCTTTCATACAGTCTTGAACACACAGTAACCCCCTCCACACACACTGAGCACGTATAGGATTCAAACCCCTACCTAACTATGTTATGACACTTGAGATGGACGCATTAACAGAGCGTGCTATTCGCATTTCTGGGAGGATTCCCTTCTCCTGCTGCACTTATAGGGTGCTGACATCATCAGTGTTTAGAAAGGGGAATGTGCATCCTGTAGTGTATTCTCCTAGTTGGCAAAAGGGATACTTTTTTCATACAGTCTTGAACACACACTAACCACCTCCACACACACTAAGCATGTACAGGATTCAAACCCCTACCTAACTATGTTATGACACTTGAGATGGACGCATTAGTAAAGCGCGCTAATCGCATTACTGGGAAGTTTCCCTTCTCCTGCTGTACTTATAGGGTGCTGACATCATCAGTGTTTAGAAAGGGGAATGTGCATCCTGTAGTGTGTTTTCCCAATTGCCAAAAGGGACATTTACCTCTCACAGCCTTTCACACACACAAACCCCACTCACCCACCCACACACACACACTGAGCATTTGAACCCCTACCTAACTATATTATGAATCTTGAGGGAGACGCATTAGCAGAGCGCACTATCCAAATTACTGGGCATCTGTTCTGCACCTGCAGTATTTATAGGGTGCTGACATCTTTATTTCTACAGAGGTATGTACATGTAGTACTACCTGTCAGGTGGGGGATAGCATATATATGCATTTGCAGCCACCTACGTTAGGGTCAGATATGCACATCGCACTGGCAGGTTATGTTCTATACCATGCTTTGGGACCACAGGACCTGTAACACACAACACAACCAGTCCAGAACACCACACCCACATCCAGGACACACACTTAGCTTCCCTGGGAACAGTGCCAGAATATGCAGGTGTTCACATACACCATTCCAGTTGTTAACATCAGGTACAGGCATATTGTGTGTGAGAACTACTCAGACCTCTACCACTTTACCCTACAGCCACTACAATCTGTGGGTCCATGTGCTCTGGCAGAACCACACACCACAGCCACATGGGGGAATACATATTGCACCTGTCCATCTGCAACGTGGGTACTCACTGTTCCACACCAGAGGTAGACCACCATTGTTGATATCTGACCATACCCACCTTTCCCTGGACATCCATATCCCATCTCCACCCCCAGGCAAGATTGTCACTGCACACAAACTGTATTTAGCACAAGCAGACTCTACACTTGTGAAGACTGGGGTGGACGACTTCAGAGGACCCATGCTGGGGGACTATACTGGCCACTCAGCATAATCCTTGACAATTGCATTCTATGAGCATGTGTATGGTTTGCATTGGTCATGCTATCCCACATATACCCATGACTGCTCCACAACAAGACACCTGTCAGCTGTACACCAGCCATATATGCGCCGTACAACAGACAGAGTGACCTAAATACATTGCAGAGCTGTAGCCCACACAGGGAGGACATCTGTGAACAGTTCCGGCATGGCACTTCATTCACACATACTCATTACAACACAGTGTTGACAGTGGAATCATCCAGAGAATACAGATAGGGCTCCCCTCAGTCTGTTATTGATGGACACCTACTGTCACAGATCCTCAGCAACCCTCTCACAGCACACACCGACAACATGGCTGTGGCTTAGCACATTCAATCCCTGGGACCTCCACGGTGTCCCTGCTTGACAGAGGCACAGCTCACTAGCCTCACATGTTGCCTTCTGTGACCTACTTTACAGTGGCACAGTAGCCTACTGTCCTGGGGATGCAGATGCCAAGCACACTCTGGCTGAGCTGTCATTCCCTAGGGCAACAAGCCTAGTATTGACCTCTACACCCATATGTTCAATTGTCGGATGCACAATATTTGTTGTGCTGTTCTACTGTGTGCAGGTCTTTATTGCCATAGCATTCCCTGTTCCTATGACCAACTTGTGTATCTGTAGAAGATATTTGCATATGACGGTGATCCACTATATCACTTATGTCTCTGTAGTCATTTACTGTGTGCACTGGGCAGATTACTGTGTTGTGGTTGGTTCCTGGACTGACACGTACAAATACCAGATATGTGTGGCCAACTGCTAAACGGAGATATGGCCTAAGTGTGTGAGCATGCCCAGTTCAGCCTTTCCATGGCATGTTGTCTGACATATGCCTCATTTATCAAAGTGTGCGAGCATGCCCAGTGTGAGCTTTCCATATGTTGCACTCTGAAGTCCACCACATATTTGGGTGTGTGTGAACTTCAACAATATCTCACATTTATGGTTGTGTGTTGGGTGTCATGTTGTGTACTAACTGGCCAACTGCTTCGTGTCTGCCACAACAGGGATTATACTGTGCCTGCAGGGATTGCATGGGATACTTTGCAGACAGTTCTCAACATACTTTCATAATGACCTAACACTGTAGTACCGTATAGTGTACTGGTTCAGTACTTTCACTGTGGTGGACAGTATCCTGGGCTTTAGTCCTATGACTGCTTGACATCTTCATAGTGAGCACAACAGACTGTGTAGGGGCCAGTTGTGCACATATGACCATGTTGCATTATGTTCAGATATGGACTACCTACACCAGGCTCGTCCAACATTGCTAGTGTATTCCACAACATGGGTGGACATTGGCAAACACTAGCAATGTTCCCTAGGCCATTTCTGATGCTAGTCACAGGGTGTGTTTGTCCTTCGACACACATTGTAACTGGAGTTTGCCATGACATATGTCATGGTTAATATACTGTGCCTCCGTCTACCTCTGACATAACAGTGATACCCAGGGTTAGCCTACCATCTCCCATCAACTCATCAGGATTCCTCTTGTGGGGTGTCGATATGTGACTCTCTGGCTGACCTGTACCAGGAGTTTACTGAAGAGTGGGGGTGCCTTCTGTGTTATGGATCATTCTGTGCATGTTGTCCTATGTATGTCAGTGCTGGGGTTCAGGTCTCTCATGTGCATAGCTCACTGCCATTCAGATTGTACAAGGTGCAACATGTTCATTCATTCCAGGTTGGACATGGCTTCATACATCAGGCACAGCTTGCCTGTAGCTGGGCAGTATGGTGGTGTGTGAGGCTGCAGTTTGTTTACTCAGGCAACACATGGCATCTGTTCATGCTCTTTGCTACTCCTGGTGGGGTACTGTTGTGGACTTTACAGTTGATGGAGGTGTCTGCTGCGGTATATCCCACAGGGGCTATTGTAGTCACTTGTGATGCTGATGGAGGATGACTGCAGAGCCACAGTGAGTTCCCCTTATCTACATCTGCCAACCTTCATGTTTGGGTGGGGGGTATAGTATATGTTTCTGCGAACACTACAGCCACATGTTTGTCCAGTGCAGGATATCTATCACCTTTTGTACCCAGGTCTCACATTACATGTTAGGTACCTCATGGGTTAACACCTGTGTGGTAATTTGTGGGCACTTACTGTATATCCATGGTGGTTGTCTATACACAGTTCTGCAATTAGCTTGCTGACATGGCTATGGCTACAGTTGTCTGTTTATAGGTGGCCCTTTTTTGGGTTGCTTGTGTCAGCTGGGGGTCGGATATGGTGGGCTGTTTGTACTCCTCTGCATACATGTTCAGTCACAGTCCTTCCATGTTGGCCTATACCTATGGGACATATATACAGAACGGGGGTGGGGGGGCCAAGACCAGGCCTTGTGGGATGCCACTCGTATCCGCTTTGTAGTCTGACATGGATGCGGCATGTCTGACCATGTCAGTTCTGTCCTTGGTCTGGTTTGCAACCCCTCTACTGACATAGGGGTATATATTTAAGCTGGTGAACATATCCATACTGGACTCATACGGTATTGTCTAGAAGCATGTGCATGGTCCAGCTACGCTGTGTGGACCACATTGCCCTCATCAATGACCTTAATGACTGCTTCAAATGGGTCAGACATGTTTAGGGGCAGGTTCTGCAGTTACGACAGCCACACTGTGTAGGGTCCAGTATCAGTAGGTCCACAATAGCCTTCTGTCTGCGGTACATATTGATCCTTTCCGTAGCTGTGCAGAACAAGCTTGTCAGGATCCTGGGGTGGTAGTTTGGAGTATCCATTCAGGCAACATCTGTATTGTGATGGACCACTGTTGTTGTACACTGCTCTTTGGGTACATATCCTGTGGTAAGGCTGACATTGGGCAGTAGTGTGATTTGGCATTCCATTATTCTTGGAGTCCATGTTGGCCTCAGCACAGGACACCATCACATACCTTTGCTGCTGTGTGTTCTGCTTTGCAGATGATGGCTGTTACCTCAGCATCTACAATGTCAGGGGACCATCAGTCTGCTGGGATAGGTATTCTGCACTCGGGGGGGGGGGTGTTTGCACTGCACCTGACAGGTTGTATGTTAGCAATATGTGTGTGTGTTTGGTATGTTGTTTGTAATATCTGTGTGATTCGGGGCATATCTGTGGATGCCCAACATGGTTCCTACCATCAGTTGGGTAACCCTTGTGATTATCCTTAGTGTCCTGTACGTTTTGTATCTTCATAGGTTCATGGGTTCATACTAGGCTATACACCCTAGGCCATTAGTAAGCCTAGCCAGAGTGTGTGTATCTTTCGCCACCCCTTGCTATGTTCAATTATGGCCATTTATGAAGTTCTTCACTGTGCCTCTGTCTGGTCGTGACACAGTGAGGACCCCCAGTATACATGTACGGTCATCCATCCACTTGGCAATATTCGTGTTGAGGGGTGTCAGTGAGGGGATCTGCCTACCATGGATTGGGATCCTGTTTCTGGGTGTGGGGAGCCTCTGGGTTATGTATCTGTCCCTCCAGCACATCTTATTTCATTATGTGTTGAGGCTGACATCTGTGACTCTCACAGCTCCAATGGCTTTGATTTCCTGTGGTGGAGCATGTCCATTACTCCTGTGTTGGACATGGCCTTGTACAACAGACATACAATGCCTCTGTGTAGGCAGTGTGTGACTGCAGTCAGCTGGGGTGTCTACAGCCAGGCAGCATATGACATATATTTCACACCCTTTATCCTGTTGGTGGGGTAACTATGAGGTCTTCGAACCGCTGCAGGTGTCAATGCACGGTACATCCCATATGAGTCATTGTACTAGATTATGGGTCTGATAAGGGAACAGTACAGCGGCACAGTGACCTCTGTTGATGTTGATGTGAATCCTTTCATGATACGGTGTCCAATATTGACAATCTTCATAGCCACATTGGCATTGTGGGTGTCACATGACAGATTAATGTCGACCTGTGTCCCTAGGTCCCTGATTACTCCTTGCATACATAATGGTTTGACACCTATGTGGTAATTTGTGTGTACCTTGTCTGGTATTTGATGGGACATTCATACTGTCCAGTGTCTTCGGATGTCTGGGTGGAGTTCTTGTGTGTGAGAGTGTGGTCTGTCGCATGCTACAGACTGTACAGCAGTTTTGACTACAGTTATGTGCACATGGGTGGTCTCCACTGTTTTGTGCATTGTCAGTTACCTGGCAATATGGGTGTCTGTGCTGCATATGGATACTCCCCCTCCTTTGATGTTTTGGTGCAGGTGTTGGGGCCATAACACATGATATGTCGTATAACCTAGTAGTGCTGGTGTGCTATCACTAGGCTTGCAGCAGGCTTCTGTCACTGCACAGACATCGATGTTCTCCATAATGGGAAGTGCCTCAGGGGCATGCATATTGCAGTTTACACATCTGGCATTGGTCAGCATTACCCTTATGTTTCCTACCACTTATGTTTTCTAGGGTGGTGGGTAGTCTTTTTGGCCTTGCCTACATACGGCTCTATGGAGGCGGCAAAGGCCTTATCCAGTATCCAGACGCACATGAGTAACAGCTGCAAGCCATCCCTGGAACAGCAGCATGGCTTGTCATGCTTGACATCTCAAGCAGACAGACATTAGACCCTCTTGGACTGACAGCTGTAACTGTGCCAGCTGTTAAACATGAGCATTCTGTGTTTGTACTGTGGAATCATTCATGGTGAGGGTTGGATGCTGCACACAGCCAGTGTCATACCGCCCTGGGGTACATACTCAGAGGGACCATCCATGTCTCTTTTCATGTTGACCAGGGAGGTACATCTCAGGTAATTCACACCAGCATGGACATTGAGTGCATCATATTTCTGCTTGCTTTGGGGTGACCTGCGTACTTGTGTTATGTGGCATTTTGTGGCAGCCTACAGGCAGCTTACTCTACCCTTTCCCTTGTTCAGTCTGGTGAGTGGGACAGCAGTGTGTCTGCCTATACAGACACCTATTACGACTGTATCAGGCATGTTGTTCCTCCTTCTGGCCTGTGACTGTTTGGCACACCAGCTTTGCGTACTATTCGTTGCATGTGCTATGTTTGAAGGTTGTGGTTGCTTGTGATCTGCTTTGGAGGCTTCTGTTGGTGTGGTGTGTTTGTAATTAAGGCCTCCGGAATATTTGTCTGTGTTTATGTGTTTGGTTTACAGTTGTGGTAGGTCTATGTGGGACTGGGTTTGTGGTGTATGTGGTTACCTTCTCCTCCTGACTAGTTTTGACAGTACTGAGTTGGTGGAGCTCAACCTCTGGTTTGGATACATGGATGCATCTATCACATATATTTGTATTTATTGGGGGGTGTTGTGGTTGTCTGTGTACTTGGGACTGGTGTCACATTGCCTCTGGATTCACAGATTCTACTTGTTGTGGCTGGACTTAGTGGATTGTATGTGTGGACATATGTTATTGCCATACTACTGGTCAGTGATTACTTCCCTTTTATGTTTGCTCTATCATGTGGTAGCTTCCTCATTCTCTTGCATGGTTTGGTAATGGCTGGAGTCCAGCATGCCAGATGCCTGCGTGTATGGCATTGTGTGTTGTTGTTATTTGTGATTGCATACTCCAAGCATTCCTGGCTGTGTTCATGGAATGCCTGTATAACATGTTCTGTGGTGTGTCCCATATTCTGCACTTGCACAGGGCCTTTTGTGGATTCAACATCGGTTTTGAGGGCTGCAACCTATGCTTTACACATGTTTTTCACTGTGGTATTCTGGCCAGGGACTGGGGTCAGGATGTGTATATCCAGTGTGATTACTCTATGGTCTGGTCTTACCAGTGAGGGGTACACTTCTCATCTTGCCATCCAGTACACATGTTGCTGATTATCACATCCAGTATGCTTACCCCTCTTGTGGGAGTGGTACATTGTTCCTGGGCATTTTGGTTTATGGAATCTGGGTAATTTCTCCTACTGTGTTGGTGCTATTATAATGCTCCCGGTGTATGTCTGGGTATTTTCAGTCAAGCAATATAATGTGGTTTGGGGGGCTTGATATATTCATGCATTCCGTCATAGGCCAGGTGCAGTTCTTGGTATTAGGACAGTAGTCTGCAGCAGGCTATATACTGGGAGGCGGTTTTAGCCATTGGTATTTGACCATGGCTAATCCATGCTGCTTCTTGTTGTGGTGCCAACATGGGGGTGTGGTTATCCTTGCCATTTCTTGCTAGTCACCCTCCTTTTGTATCTTGTTCCATGTTTTGTGGCTGTACAGCACAGTATGAGGTGTGACCTGGTAGTGTTAGGGTGCTGATGTGAGCCTTGACCCAGTTCTCTATTACAGGACTGGTATCTACATTCTCCATACTGTGTGCGTTTACACTGCACACATCTTGCTGTTTATACATCTGTCATTGGGTAGCATTACATCTAGGTTCCTATCCCTTGTAGAACCTATGAAGGTGTGTTTGTGTTTTGAGACTTACCTATTCAGGGCATGCTGTGGGTACTGACAGCCTTTGCCAGTATCCATGGGGCATGGCATGATAGGTGCACGCCACCCCTAGCAGGTGGAGCATCATGTCATGCTCCGCATGTCTTCCCAGCCTGAAACACATTGGCTCCCCTTTGACTAACTGCATTACTTCAGCCAGTTATTGCACTTGATCATCCCATCGTCATTTTGTGGCTTCATGCTTGATGAGGGTGGATGTTAGTCAGGGTGCTCATGTGTGCATATAGTACATGGTGTTACATTACTTAACACATGGCATTCATGCCTCAGGTGGTGCTGCAGGGCTGCCTCTGTCGGATGCGCATATTACACTTCCCTGTACATGTTTGTGAGCAGGTCATGTCATTTTAGGCATCCATGTTATTATTTGAGTGAGTCAGAGGGGGTATCATTCCCAGGGTTCCTACTGTGCCAGTGTATGTGCTATGTGTTGCCTCTTTGCCAAGGCCAGGGCATACTGAGCACGCCTCCTTCTGCCTACTGGGGCAGGCTCAGGTTGTTCCTCCTCTGAGTCACGCTCTGCCTGTGATGGCCTTGGCAATGGTGGGGGGCTGTTTGGCCCGGCCCTATGCTGGTCCTGCTGCAGCTGTTTTCGCAAGATCATATTATGTAGCATAGCACATACCATGACAATTTGGGTACATGTAGTTGGTGTGTACTGCAAGGCTCCACCAGATGTGTCCAGACACCGGAACCGTGACTTGAGCAGCCCAAACACACGCTCTATTACATTACGTGTTTGTGCGTGTGCCTCATTATGGCGTTCCTGTTCAGGTGTGTGTGCGTTTCTGATGGGTGTCATCAGCCACGGCTCCAGTGCATAACCTGCATCCCCCACTAGGTGTCTGTGTGGGATGTCCCCATTGGCAAATGTATGGTACAGCTGCGTCAAATGCCAGATGTGGGAATCGTGGTAACTCCCAGGGCAGCCAGCACACACATTCATTATTATGCCCTGGGCACCACACACAACCTGGCAGTTGATGGAGGGGAAGCCCTTGCGGTTAATGTAAGCATTACCCCGCTCACCGGCTGGTGCTTTGATGCATATGTGTGTGCAGTCTATTGCACCCACTACCTCAGGGTATTCCGCTATTTGC